>NC_060950.1:50180033-50187431 GCF_022045245.1 Lucilia cuprina | reverse complement strand
TATATATATTCAAATAAACATGTATTAAACATTATTACGTGAGAACCCCTAATAGAGGTCATTTTGGTACTTTTCGTTCCTCAAAAGGTAATTTTTGGATTAAGATTTAAATCTATTACAATTCCAAGATTTATTGAACACTACAAACGCCATTGTATGAAAGATTTAATGTTTTTCAAAATACATGAACCTAGTATAGGAGATATGAGCAAGTATTAGAAAAAGGAAAAATAAAACAAACGTTGTTGCTGAAAATAATTTTAAAGATTATGGTTCCCATACATGGTCCCTCTCGAAAATCACTTATATTCACTATATTTATTACCAAATAATGATATAGATACAGAAAAGTATTATTATAAAAGTAGCTGGTGGAGGGTATTAATATTCGGTTTAATGATTAACATATAATTGAAAGTTTCTTTAAATCGATTTGGATATCATTTAAATGACGCTCCATGTCACCGTACTCATCTAATTGTTTTTTTTTATATCCTACACCACTATAGTGGGGAGGATATTATACATTTGTGCTGATGTTTGTAACACCCAGAAATATTGGTCCAATACCCACCTTAAAGTATACCGATCGATTCAGAGTCGATTAATACCCCATTTACACATACACGAAATCTAGTAGATTTCATTTAAAATCTTTTTTAAAATCTAGATCGTATACACTAAAAGTAAAGTTTTCATTCATGTTTTTTAATTTATTAAAATTTTGTTGACATTTTAATTATTGTTTCTTTTTGTTTTTTTCTTTTTTCTTGTACAGCGTAGTATTTTTAGTATTATTCAGGAAAAAACAGAGTTGCATCACTAAATACTATTAGATTTTGAGTAGATTTTAACGAAATCTAGTTACGAAGTAGATTTTGTTTTGTATGGAAAATCTAGTTAAAATCAACTAGATTTAGCTCGAAATCTCATAAGTACGGAACAACATTGTGCCGTACTCTCGATTTGGGCTTTTCATGTCATAGTTACGTCAAATATACTATTATCTAAATTGGCACACATAATTTTTATATAAGTATAAATAGCACTGCAATTTTCGTAATTATCGGCCCTTATTTAACGCCTTAACAAACCCCACAAACGTCTAAAATTGACTTGTTACCATTTGTATCGCAATGAAACTCAAAAAAAACTAACTGTTATTTAAAAGTATATCCTTTTCCCAAATTTAATGAGGATCGGCCTATGTTTGACCTATTTGATTTCATTTAGAAAATTTTGTTTTTTTTATCAATAAATGCTTAAATACTTTGGAATTAAGATAGAATTCAACATGAAAGTTTCTTTATGAAAATTTTAAAAATACTTGTTTTATATAAATATTTTTTATAGAAAATCCTTATGAATATTTAAAGAAAAAAGAGAGATCGGAAAACAAGTAAGAGTTCTATATTCGGCTGTGCTGCATCTTATTTACCCTTCACCATGATGTGTTAAAAAACAGTCAGTACGAATGTTATTAAAAAATCAAAAATACCAATTGCAAAACGGTACGGTACCAAAAAGTCCCCTTTTATAAGTCCTCACTTAATCCAGACTCTATATACTTAATTTCATAATTCAAAAAGTCCCCTTTTTATGTTTTCTGACTTAATACTTCCGGGAGAATAACTATTATTTACTTTAAGCGTTACCTGATATTGTCCTAATTGCCTTCTGGCTGTCGGCAAATATATTTATTCTAATCCAATTTACACATTCACATTCGTTTTTCTAAGGTACCTACTTTTTGAATTTTCGATTCTATTGAACCTAGAAATATGTAGAGCCTGAATTAGGTGAACATTTCAAAAGGTACTTTTGAAATATTCTATAATATTCAACCAAGTGACATGAAATTAAGTACGTAGATTCGGAATTAGATAAGAACACATAAAAGGGAACTTATTGGTACTTTTTCGTTCTACAAAAAGGTACTTTTTGAACTTTCTATAATATTGAACTTAGAAACATGAAATAGAGTACGTAGAGTCCGGATTATGCGAGAACAGATAAAAGGGTACTTTTTGCTACTTTTTCGTTGTACAAAATGTACTTTTCGAATTTTTTATAATATTAAACCTAGAAACATGAAATTTTGCATCTAGTGCAAACTAGAAACATGAAATTTTGCATCCCACAAAAAGGGACTTTTTAGTACTTTTTCGTTCTACAAAAGGTACTTTTTGAATTTTCTATAATATCGAAACTAGAAACATGAAATTAAGTATATAGAGCCCGGATTAGGCGAGAACACATAAAAAGATACTTTCTGGTTCTACAAAAGGTACTTTTTGAACTTCCTATAATATTGAACTTAGAAACATAAAATTAAGTACGTAGAGACCGGGTTAGGTGAGAACAGATAAAAGGGTAGTTTTGGCTACTTTTTCGTTCTACAAAATGTATTTTTCGAATTTTTTTATAATATTAAATCTAGAAACATGAAATTTAGCATCTAGGGCCTTGACTGGGTAAGAACCCACAAAAAGGAACTTTTTAGTACTTTTTCGTTCTACAAAGCGTACTTTTTAAATTTTGTATAATATAGAATTTTTTTGTAATAAAATTTGTACTGACTGTTTTTTAACACATCATGGTGAAGGTTATATAAGATTTATCACATACTTTACACTATACTTATAAATCGTTTTTGAGGAACTAAGCTCTACATTTAAATTATTTATGCAGAATTTCATCACGTTATTATTAGGTTTATAAGTGTTGAGATATTATCGACTCAGAAATTGATTCTATACTTCGTTTTTAAAACGGAAAAACGATTCACATAGAAATGCTTAATAAGAGTGATTAATCGATTGTAATATGGGAATAATGAAAAGAAAACTTAGTTCCAAAATATACACAGAAATGCATTTTATCTGAACAATACATTTTATACTACAATACACAGAGAAATTAAACAATAACTTACCTGGTAATTATAGTAATAATAAAAGTATTTATTTTTAGGATTATGATATACATATTTTATGTTTATTATGATTTATTTCATAATATTTATTAAACATTTAAATAAATTGCTTATAATATTATTGTCATTGTTTACATTATTACAATTATGTTTGACTTATTTATACTTAAATATTTAACAAAATAAGCATGAAAACTACAGAGAAAATATATTCTTATCTTTGGTATTTTTTTTTTAATTTTTAAACGCCCAAAATAAAGTATAATAAAGTTTTCATCTTCTATTGGCGGTTATATATGAACCCCTCAATCAATTCTAACAAAAAGTTTAATATTAGTTTAGTTCAGTAATTAAAATTTGCTACCAAAGTGAATAAATAAAGTAGCATCACTTAAACAGCTGACTATTTTTTTACCTATATAAATGAAACATGTTGTCAAAGTTTGTTCTGAAAATTGTTAACATTGTTTATGTTGCCATTTTTAAATTGTGTTTTGCTATTTGTTAAAATTTGTGAAAAGGTGAAAATGTGCATAAAATGTGTTATAAATTTATAATATATAATAATATAATTAAATCCCTTATATTTTCAACTTAAAAGTATATTTTTTATTTATTCACATTGTTGTTAAAAGAAATTGCTGTTAAATTTTATTTTGACACATTCTTCAATTATTCCAAAAACAAAATACATGTGTTTGTTGTAGATGTTGTTGTACAACAAGAGATGTTGCTACTTTATTAATTTACTTTGGTTGCTACTATGTAATTGTAACAAATTTTCACAAAAATATTTGAAATTTGTATTTAAATACAAAATGTTTTGTGATAATTTGCAGAAATAGTTTATTATTAAATGATAGTTGATTGGAACCAGTCAGTATAAATAAATATTATTTTCTTTATGTTGTATATGATTTCTGTTATATTGTATGTTATATCGCACTTACTTCGTGAAATTGAAAAAAATAACACATTATAAAAACTATAAGTTAATATAAACTAATTTTAAATAATAGCACCCGTACAAAGAACTTATTTTAATCAAATAGGAATAAAGAATTAAAGTTCAAAATAATATTTTCTGAAAATAAGGTGCTCAAGTTTGTGCCATTTAATTCGTTTAATTCCTTTTTAATATTTCCACTGTATGATGTAGTTGACTATTGATTGAAATACTTTCTTACTAATTTTTTTTTCCAATTCAAGTCGGTGTGCATTGTAGGATGTCGTCAAGGTTTTAAAACAATAATAAAAAATTATGACATTCCTGCTACTTTACACAACGATTGTGAATTGGACAAATATTTTTTAGACCATAATGCTGAAACTAAATTTAGCCAATTTTTTTTAAATCAAAATTCAAAAAAATATTTTTCAGTATCATTTGTTGTTTTCGAGCTGCTGTGCGTTACTTTTTCACTGCCCTAATAACTTAAAATCTTAATATAGGTGGTACTACAAATAAATTTGTCATAATTTTTATGTTATTTATAAGCAGTTAATTTATACTTTTACACTATTTCACGTTTTATCTCAAACTCGCTCTATGACCCATACAATATCGTACATATTAAGAAACAATTTCATGGTGCGAAACAACGAAGCATTTCGTACAATGTATAAAGCATGGGTTATTTTCAGTGCATAGTAAGGATGCCTAATAATCTCGGGATTCGGTGTTTTAAAAATTGCAATCCCGGGATTTTTCGAATTATTTTATATATGAAAATCTTCAAATCATTATGTTTGTAAAGAAAATGTTTAAGTTTGTTGAAATTTAGCAGATAAATGTTGTATTTAAATTTAAACAATCTAATTATTACAAATTTTAAATAAAAACTTTCAGAATTTCATAATTTCTGCATATTTCCTAAGTAAAAATAAATATCAAGTTCCCAAATTAGACTTAAGTACTTTTTAAGACCTCATACTGTTCCATGCGAACTAATAATTATAACCGAGTCCAATTCAGAAAATTTTGGAATTTTACATAAATATATATTAGTTTTGGAACATAACTAGTATTTAGTACTTTTTAAGACCTCATACTGTTCCATGCGAACTAATAATTATTACCGAGTCCAATTCAGAAAATTTTGGAATTTTACATAAATATATATTTGTTTTGAAACATAACTAGTATTTATTGAAAATTTTGTGCACATTCAGAACAAGATAATTTATCTTTACCGGTATTACTCAGATTTGTAGAAAGTTTGAAATGCAAAATCTTCTTGTATTATAAAATAATGTTTGTATTCGACTGTGCCAAAATGAAGTACCCACCATCAAAATATTGTAATGTATTGTTACTGATTTTTTCGGAGGAGGTCCTATTAGGTCTTCTTGTCTCAATTTTTGCTCAAGTATAATGTGTCTTTTAACTGGTGTTTTCAACTTACAGACACAAAATATGTATATAAGTTGAAACTTATATATCCCGGCTTTCGGGATATCCTAATTCCTAAATTGATTTAGCATTTTTTGAATAAAGGGTATCGATATAATCCCTTAATTGATTTAGCACTTTTATTTCAATTATTATATAATTATTTAAAAAAGGTCTAGTTTTATAATTATTCTTTTTTTTGTGTTTGAATAAAAAAAACAGACAGACGGACATCGCTAAAATTACTTCGCTATCTATAAGGAATCAAAATATATCGGTCTACAAGACTGGTAAACTCGAAAAAAGTCGTTTCGAAAAAAATATTTTAGTTACTAAAAACTATGAAATTATAAAAATCGACGAAAGATTTTTGAAATACTAGTTCACCCTTTTAGTTAATTAGATAACGAAAACTTACTTATATTGAAAAACATATGTTATATTCGTATTTTTTATATTAACGTGACGATATGTATTATAATCAAGAAATAAAGCATAGTCGGTCGTGCCCGACCATATGGTAAATGTTTTTGATGCGGTATAACGATTTTATTGTTTATTTATTTAGTATGTCGAATTTTACGACAATTCCAATATAATATATAAGTATGTATTTTACTTAATAAAATCCAACATCTCTCAAACATTTCACTCGCATTGCAGACATGGTTGTGAAATTTGATGTTAATTTCAATAACCTTCGCGGGAGAATCGCCACGTCCATTATTTTAGGGTACTACAAAGTAAACTGAAAATATTATGGGAAAAGGTGAAAAAACATTCGATTAGTGCATGTAGGATCTTCAATCATCTGAAGACACTGAGCCTGAGCATATACAAGCAGTCGAATGTAAATATCACAGTACCATGGACGTGTATGATCGTCGTTCGGAATTAATAGAGTTTAAGATTGACGAACTTGAGGCTAATTCAAAACCTAAGGCGTCGCCATCAACGAAAATGACATGAATTCCATGTCATAATTTACCTCTCCCACCTTGTGATACTGACTATATTTCCTGGCATACGTTTAGAGACCTTTTTAACGCGTTGTATATTAATAACAAACGACTTAGCAATTTGGTAAAAAGAACTGATAAGAAGGTGAGATAGATCGTATCGAAATGTCCGTTGACAAATCAAGGTTTTGAAATATCATGGAAGAACTAGAAGGACATGTGTCAAAATATGCGATTTACTTCGTTTTTGCCGCAAGTTTGATAGAATATCTATTTCTTAAAGATGTAGAACGGTTAAAAAATGTCATTGCTGCATTAACTGTCTTGCTAACTTAATGTTAATGACTGTTTAAGTGAACATCGTTATTCTATTTATAACGTCAACTGCATTAGTAGAAAGACCGACTACGTCAACCATTTCCAAAACAGTTTTCGGGCGTAAATGAGGAATTTTCGGACATTTCGACGAAGACTTGTTATTTGATAATAGGTTCTAGTACCGATTCGTCATTTTTATTAAAAACTTCTACTTCTATTTTGTCAAGCATTTCGGAAAATTTGCCTTCGGAATCGGTTAATGCGGACAAATTACCAAATCTTTATTTGGCAGATTCGAATCCTTTCGGGAGCAGGCCCGTAGAAATATTATTAGGAGCGGATGTATACCAACAGCTTATTTTACCTAGAATAAGGCAAAACGAACTCGGATTATTATTGGCTCAAAAAACCGTGTTTGGTTGGATATTAACCGGTCATTTCCTACGAAGGAAAGATATAGGCCAACTAAAAATAAATACATTCCAACACGGAAACGTAATGAAACCAGATGATCTAGGAACTAATTAGTTTATCAATCTATAATAAAACCGCAACAGATTAAAATTGTTCGTAAAGCTTTAATTTTCATTTCGCACTAATAGAATCGTAAAAGAAGGAAAGAAGAATATTTAGGTAATTTACTCCTACCAGACGCAGACTTCTTGTTTGTATTCCTAAATTAATACTATATATCAATTTACACTAATATTTTCTTAAATTCTATTTAAATTAGCAAGAGCCTTAAGCGGCTTAACCGGAGTCTCATCATGGCTCAAACGTGTCCTTAATGACCC
>NC_060950.1:50150033-50177533 GCF_022045245.1 Lucilia cuprina | reverse complement strand
TAAATTTTTTATAGATATGAGGTGAATAAAATATTACTAGCTCATAGAGCTAAATAAATTTTTGACAAATGAAATGAAAAATTTGAAAATTAAAATATTTTATAATTATGGTTTATAATACATTTGTGATTGTAGAAATTCATTTTAATAATAAAAAATCAAAAAAAAAGGTTCCTTGTGAACTTGTGAAAGTTGACAAAATTTAATGTAATCAAAAAAGATTTTGTTTGGCACAGCAAAAGCAAAAGATTGGATTTTTTCATTTTTTTTTTATTTAAATAATGAAAAATATAAAAATAGAAACAAATTTCAAATAAAAACAGAAACAACATGAAAATTTAAGTTTTTTTATTGAACTCTTTCAAATTAAAGTTTATTTTATTTCAAATCTAAGAGAGTAAAAACAAAATATATTTTCAATTTGATTTATTTGTTTTGGCAGTATGAAATAAAAATCTAAAATCTTCTGAACAAATAACAAATAATAAAAAGTAATGGCAAAATCAAAGTTTAAAAAATGATTCTTTTAAAGGTTTTTAAAAAATGTAATTCGTAGTTGAACAGTTGCTAATGTTTGCCTATGTATTAATTTCCTTTACGTTCATTTTTATTTTAAAATATTTTTTATTCATGTTTGTATTTTATTTTTAAATTTGAAGCACTTTTATCGAAGTTAAAATGAACATGTATAAATTTGCACATTAACTCCTAACGTTAATAATTTTAAATTTATATGAAATAACCTTTAAACGTTAGCAGGGCACACTTAGAAAGACTGCATCACTACAAAAATACAAAAACAACATGTATTTTGTTTGTATAGACCTGGTCCACACTTGGAAATTTTTGTTGAGCAACTTTTTCTTAATTATCTTTTGAAGTTTCTTTAATGTCCACACATAGATACTTTTGTTTAAGAAAATACGTGTAAATTCCATTGATTTGTTTCCTAGTGTGGACCGGCAGATACTAAAGTCAAAAATTAAGAAATGTGAACAAATAACATTCTTAACATATAAACAATGACAACATTTGACATTATGCATACTCTACACAAAAAAAAATAAAAAAATATCAGCTGCTTTATTGCAGTCACCTTACTTTAGGAACAAAACACAACTAATATTTCAAAGCATTAAACACGGTAATTTAAAATGAACGGTTGTTTTTTTCTTAAATTTAACAATTTCTCACTTTCTTGTTAGTTTACTTTTTCAAATACAACAGGGGACAACCTCCCCAGGAATTTATTATTCAGAATAGGGATGCATTTGTTATGAACGGAACCCAGTAACAAATTGTTATAAATTAAAAAGTTCGTGAAGATATTAAATAATTAAGGCACAACTATATTGTGCTTAAGCTAGCTTAAGGAAATATCAAAACCGAACGAAGTCTCTCAAGTAGGTAAGAAAATCCGAAGAAACATTTAATGTACTTAAGTGCATTTAAAACAATTTAGCCCCATTTTACACAGGTAATAAAAACTACATATTTCATAATATTTTATCGAAATAAATTAATTTTGTTTTTCCTTTTCATTTTTTACTTTGTGTACAATAAACAAATAACTGATTCCGTACGGAATGTGTGGCCATTTGCTTAAGCAAATAAAATTTGACGAAACTCTGTTAAGTAAATTATAGTTTGTAACATAAGTTTTATATGTATTGGCACAGTTGCTTAAGCTGGCTTAAGCTATTATATGTACAGTGTCTCTCATAAGTATTCGAATTTAGGAATAATATAAGAAGAAACTAAATTTAATAACTTATTTTGTATGCAAAATTAATAAATTGATTTGTTAAATTCTCTAGACAGTCCTTAGCTTTGATATCACGCTTTTTAAAACTTTAAAAATTCTCATTCACTTAAATTAATTTAGCTTTATTAAAAAAAGTCCATAAAATTACAAAAGTATACGAATTTTTTCTGTATTTCATATTTGACTATATTATACGAAACACAAAAATTAGAATCGAATGTTTTTTTGCTAAAAATTGTTTTAAGGGGTAACTATCAACCGAATGGATATATTTTTTGACCATTTGGTCCACAATTTTGGGGCATTTGTACCATCTTTTCATATAATATCATTAAAATTACGATGTTTGACCATATTCGCCATTTTTTTTCTCTTTTTCCAGACCAAAAACCAAAATTTAATATTGGGATTTAATAGATTCATTTAGGTATCTAAAAATAATAATCTTTGTTATAAGGACTTGTTTTTAAACATTCCATGATATATTTTTGGTATCGTTCTTCTGTTTCTAATTGAATTATCTGGATCTTAAGTCCCTTTTCGTACCACTAGGATCGATATTTTCCGACAAAGTTGGCTAGTATATATAATTGTAGATATTAGCATTAATATATTTTAAATTTTCAAGACATCGTAGCGGTGTACAAGTTAAAAACATGCCTTAACAAAACGTCATCCTATACAGTAGATTTTAGTATTTACTACTCATAACATTCATGATTATGTTGCCCGTTACAACAACACTGAATGTAAAAAATTTTGGGCTTATTTTGATAATAGTAGATAATATTTAAACAGATATCAATATTTTTGAGTTAGACCATAATGATATAGTGGCATGCAGCCTAGAGGCCATTTGTTATAAAAAGAATGATTCCACTATATTGAATGGTGTTTCTTCGAGACATGCTTTGGAGTTATAAACATCCACAATATATTGAAAACTTAAAATGTATAACAGCTGATATCTAAAACAATATATAGAAGACAAGTTTCCCCGAAAAATTTTGACCCTAGTATTATAAAAATGGACTCGAGTTCCAATAAATTGAATTAGCGATAGAATAATAATTCCAATTATATATCTTGGAACATTTTAATACAGATTCTTGTAACAAAAAATATTATTTTTAGATATCCCAAGAGGTATATTAAATCCCAATAACAAATTTTGATTTTATCTCTGGGAAAAAAGAGAAAAAAATACAAATATTGCCAAAAATCCCATTTTAATGATATTACATGAAAAGATGGTACAAATTCCCTAAAATTGTGGACCAAATGGTCCAAAAATATATCCATTCGGTTGATAGTTACCCCTTAAAACAATTTTTAGCAAAAAAACATTCGATTCTAATTTTTGTGTTTCGAATAATATAGTCAAATATGAAATACAGAAAAAATTCGTATACTTTTGTGAGGTAATTTTATGGATTTTTTTTAAATAAAGCTAAATTAATTTAAGTAAATGTGAATTTTTAAAGTTTTAAAAAGGGTGATATGAAAGCTAAGGACTGTCTAGACAATTTAACAAATTAATTTATTGATTTTGCATACAAAATATTATATTAAATTTGGTTTATTTTCATATTATACCTAAATTCGAATACTTATGAGAGACACTGTATATTATAGTTAGGCCTTTAAACTGAACTTTAGAAAATTTTAGTAATTTTTAACTTAATTTTTTAAATAAAGCAAATATGTTTTTTTATAATTATTTCTTTTAATACGAATTATATTATTATTATTAGCAAAAAAGCTTTAATTCTATCTTCATAATAAATTAAAAGTACGAACGAGCTTACTAAGCAAATATGTGTCGAAAACACTTACAGAACAACAAGTGGAAGTTAAATTGTGATTTGACACTAATAATAAAACTATGAGAATATTACTAATATTTCATATACATATTAATTCGATGAAAAAAAAAACTATTTATTGATTATTAATGTATATACTCCAGGGTGGGTTAAAATACATTTTTGGACAATATCAAATATTGAAATTAACTTGTTTTTTATATCGAATATATGAAAATCTACGCCAAATTTTGAAAATATGTATGTGAATATGGAAAAATTAAACATTATAAACTTAAAATTTATGATGCTGTGATAGTCTAGAAAAACACCTTTTAGAAACTTATTTGGTAGAATTTGTATTGTTTTTAAATCCAAGTTTTTATATCCATATACATATTTCTATTCGACGTTACAATACAACAAAATTAAACGTTTTTTTTTTTTAATTTTTAGAACGGTTTTGGATCAGGAATCAAATTGGCGTAATTATATACCATCAATGGTTTTAGACGAAGATATGCAGTTGAAGGTGTTGGAATTTTAATAGAAATTATTACACCATTGTGATCACTGATACTATTACCATTTAAAAGGATATGATATCACAAAATCGAAAAATATTGTAATTTAGTATATACAAATTAAAGTGATCACAGAAAACTTAAAATATACTCTACAGAATACGGAATTTTATTTATTATTTGTTTTTGGTAATCTTATCATAAAAAAACATCTGATAAAAATACTAAATAGATTATCTAACTTAAATGCACCACTTTAAATATATAAATAAGAATAGTTTATACAGAACAATGAAATTCGTAATTATTTTAAGTTTGTTTTTTTCATAAAAATTTTTAAACATGAGACATATTAAACAATACTTGGATTTAAAATTTGTGCTATACTTGCATATGTACCAAAGACAAAACCACACAGCCCAAAAATGAGAATTCCAATATCCTTCCACATAATCCAATTATAGCGACCGAATCCTACAGGCCAAAATGTGATAATTTCAATAATTGGCGGAGCAATAAGAGCTAATGCCGAGCTGCTTATTGCGCCTACAAGCGAAATAATTGGGCCTAAGTTTGGTATACAAGCAGCCAAAATAACTGAATATAATTGATATTAAGACGTTCAGAAATTATCGAAAATTTAAAATGTGTTACTTACATGTAAATGTGACCAAAACTATACGTAAAGTAGTTGCTGCTAATTCCTTTCCTCGAACAGTTGCGAATTGCCTCTCCACAAATGGTTCCACAATGTTAACAGGCACATAAAATTGCAATGAATATGACAGAAAAATAGCTACAGCCATAGCTATTCGAACCAACTGTGATAGTCTAAGTTTGTAATTAGGAAAATAAAATTGAAATATATTTATATGTATATGTATGTACAAATATGTTTTAAAAAAGCAGTTTTATCCATACATGTCATCCTGTGGCAAATTTAATGTTATACTTCCTTTTACGTCGTCGCCATACTTAAGGTATCCAAAGAATCCTACTGATGTATATAAGCAAGCTACGATCACCATTCCAGTATTAAGAACTCCGGTAGTTCCCCCAAAATCTTCAGGTGTCTTCATATTATTCTCTAATGGAAGTACAACACCAATACCCTCAAATGCATAAATAGCCGTTCCGAAATACAAGGGTAGTGTCGACCAAGATGCTATTGGTTTTACAGTGCTCGTGTGCGGCAAATCTTGTAGCATATAAAAAAAGGATATAGCCAAGCCCGCCACTGTTAATATTGCGGCAAATAAAGAAACTGGAGTCAGGTATTTTAGATTTTTCACCAAATTTAAAACGATCATTGGTATAAGCATTAACATCAAATAAACGTGTACATCCAATTTAATGAAATAATGATCTACGACTTCTTTAACATTTAAAGCAACGAAAAGAAAGTAAACGCAACAAAATCCGATTTGTGTTATAAACAGGAATGTTGTAATAATTTTCCTATAAAAATTAAATAAAAATTTTATTAAGACACATATTGTTGAATGTGCTCTTTGAATTCTTAAAAACATTCTTATTTTATATGTATATATCTATATATCCTCTTTTTAATATTAAGTACACTTCTAAAAAGACTAGTGGGAAATAAACAGTGTTCTTCAAACACCGTTTTTAAGAGTAAATTTGTAGATTGTCACTTTTAATTCGCTCCATTGATCCTTTACAAATTATTTTTCGTATTTGAAATTTAGCATATTCAATTAATGAGAGACTGTATTGTTGTTTCTTATTTCTTTCAAACGTAACTTCGAATGTATTATGTATTGTCATTATGTTAAATCATGTAAAATTTCCGTCAATTCTTTCTACAGGAAATGGTTTAATAGCTTAAACATATTTCCGAACATAACTTTAAATTTTCGAAGTCAATTTTAAAAAATAAAACACAATACTTAATTATCATCACGTGTAATAATGAATGCAACATTTCAGCATATTATGTATGTAGCTGAGGATTTTGTTGGCGATATTTTTTAATTCCTCGAATGGGAATTAAAGTTCACATAGGTAACCGTTTATCAAACCGCAAATGTCATCAATACAATTGCCCGTGGTCAATACCGAGCAGTCATCGGCGTAAGATATTATTTGGACGCCGTCCGGGAAAGTTGGAAATCTAGACATGTATAAATTAAACAGGATCGGCGAAAGGACTGCATCTTGCGGTACTTCCTGCTGATTCCTAAACTCCACAAATGACTGTCGTCCACACATGTAGTTCACTAGTCATCTCTTGGTGTTGTAGAAGAGAAAAGATGTGAAAAAGTTTCTGAAGAGAATGACGAGATTGATCGTATCAAATTTCCAGACCTCGGGTATTATTAGGGTTGACATCGAAAAATTGAGGGCTTTTATAAGGTACTCCGGTTCATTAAAATTCTTCAGCATCAACATGAATATACAGTCTGGACCTACAGCTTTCGATGATTTAGCATCTCTGATGAAATGCTTCTTTAGGATGCTATTTCGAACAACGCTTGGGTTCGGATATGGTATTATCATGTTTTAAATCTTTAAGATTTGACAGTGCGAAATGTATTTATTTGCAATTAAATAAATGATACAAACTTAATTATTTGAGTTAGTGTCTGTGGGTGGATGCGGGTCTGAAAAAAACTGTGCCACCTCAGTTAGTCTTAACCTAAATGCTAACTAGGAATTAAAAGGAATTAGTTTATAAGGCAGCATAATATTTTGTATTATGAATATATCCGTGAGTAATTAATGATTACCCAGCAAAAATAAAACTAAGTACTCCCTAGCAAATTACATTTATCACCACTTCAAAAGTAGAACTAAGTGATTTTTTTACCTTCTGTGATGTTTGTTGACGTTAATTGAGTTAATTTGGTGCGTGTAATTTATTTTTTTTTTTTGTTAATATTATTTGAGTCAAATTAGTTGTATTCTATAATACTTAAAATTTCACTGGATACTATCTTCCAAAAAAGAACATAAAAATTACTTCCTGAGAATGACATCAGATGTAATGAATCTGGAATCAATTAAAATGGACATCCCTCCTATGACAAGCCTGTTTCAATAACTTCTTCACGTTTTTTCAGTACTTTCATTGGGTAAATTCTACTTCTTTTTCGCTTTTTCGGAAGTATTTTCTTGCTGGGTTTATATGTATATAGTTTTAAACAAACCTTGCTACATTTCCATAACGTCTTAAAGAAACCGGCCCAGTTTCAAACGACCAATAACCAACTTCAGAAAAGTTTAAGGAAGGATGCTGTAAACGTCGGCATAATTCATGGGAACATCGTACTAACATGTGCATGCAATGTGTGCATATTGCACCCATTATTAAAGTTCCAAATAATCCCATATATAAACCGGCATTTTTAAAGGCATCTGGCATTGCTAATATACCCGTGCCAATATTACCTTTCAATAAATGTATCATTGTATCTAAATTAGATGTAGGATGATCCAAGGTACGATGCATAGAAGGATTGTAATCGTTTTTGTTGTCATTTTCAGTATTTTCTTCTATAAATGTAAAATTTATTTTATAATTTAAATTTACGTAAATAAATAAAATTTTAAATTTAACATTACTTACCGAAACATTCTTCACTTTGAATGCTGACCAACATATTGTCAGGTGAGTTTCGTAGATCGGGTCGTGGTATAGAATGGGTTTCAATGTCCAGTCGATCGGATTGTAACAAAGGCTGCCTTTCCGTCATTTTTTTCTTAGGCTATGTGAATGGAAATATTAAACATTTAATAATTGAGACAAAAATCATTAAATTTATTTGTTACATATGTATGTATTTATTTATAAGATATTTCCTAAATTGTTGATTGATTTCAGATGTGTCATATTTTATTCATTATTATCTGAAATTAATTTTTTTTTGGGTTTTAATTAGGATGGCGGTGCATTAAGCACTCATATTGCCAGGTTATCACACGTTTGCCCAGAGAAAACCCCACCAAACGACCTATACCATCATATAGGAAGTTGGAGTATCCGGACTTAATTTCATAAAAAAGTATTAATGGTCTCCACCAGAAAAAAGTTTTATAGTTTTAATGGTCTCCACCAGTATATATTTGAGTTTAAACGGTCTCCACCAGGTTATATCGTGAGTATTTTACATAAACATAACCTCACTCAGAGGTAAAACGAAAGCACGCATTTAATGAAGACAACACATAAGTTAGAACAGTGAGGAGGAATTCTGTTGAAAGCCCAACAATAAGCACAAGCCTGACCGTCCTTAGGAAATAAAAACGATAACGCGAGAGTTGTTCCCCAACTCAGACCTGAATTACAGCTGAATTAACTCTCTAATTCCTTTATTACTTAAGTATGGACTTGATGGTTCTGAACTTAAGCTTTGTTAGTTTTTTATTTTGCTTTGAATTTTGCATCTGACAGTTTGATTTTACTTTTCAAATTCACAAAATAACGCAAGGTATACAAATGTTCAATATTTGGGTGCAATGTTATTAATACTTCACTTTTAAGTAGGTTGTTTAAAATTAAATTGATACCTACTAATGTGAATTGAAAAACTATATTAACTGGCAAAAAAACATAAAATAAATTTGTCGCGATAATTCAAATCGCGCCAAATTCAAATTGATGTAACTAATTTTGTTATTATTTTTTTAAATTAATATAATTTTCATATTATGATTATAAAATAAATAAAGAGAACAAATAACATGAAATTTTCATTTCAAACAACATTCAACAATTTAGTTCTGTCTGAATTTTGATATTTCGTAAATGGAGTTTTTGTAAAAATTTTAAAAATTATATAAAGTTTATTTTTTTACATTTATCTTGATGAAAAGGTAAAATATATATATTCGGCTATGCTGAATCTTATATACCAACCATCAAATCATTGTCCAATAAATAAATTTTGATATTTATGAATATTTTATTATTATACGTCGATGTTAATATGAACATCAAAGTAGTATTTGAAGAGGTCCAATAATTTTTATAATTTCCAATTTTTATAACCATAAACTGATTTTTAAGAGGAGTTATATGCGTGGACCTATCCTCATCTGTCTTTATGTTTACTACATTTACAACATATAAGGGAGTAGGATTAATTATGAACCGATCAGAGTAAAATCAAATCATATTTCTGTCATATTTCATCACTGTATTCGCATTTTTAAGCTAGAAATGATTTTTTAAAGGAAAGTTATAAGCGAGGTAGATCCTCTTATGGACTGATTCCCGTAGAATTTTGAAGAGAAATTTTAGCTCATACAAAACAACATATTTTATCGGTCTAATAGAACTATAAAATCCGGCAAAAATGGCTCTTATGTTGATTTTTGTGGTCATATAGTTATTTTGAAGACAATAATTAGCGTTGAACCTTATATGGGGGCAGGGTCAATTATGGACCGATTCCATTAAAAGTTTGTAGAACGATTTTGATTCGAATTTCGTTGCTGTACTCGAATTTTTAAGACAATACTGATCGCTAAAGTAATTTGTGATGGGGACCTTTTATTGGGGATAGGATCAATTATAAACCGATCCATATCCAAATTTTTAGAACGATTTAGATTCATACCAATCATATTCAATGTCGGTAGGGTTAAATATGGGTCTAACCCTAACAAAATTTCGAAGAGATATTTGGGGTCATACAAAACTTGTTTGTGTCGAATTTTGTCGCTATATAATTATTTTGAAGGCTATAATGTAATTTTTTAAAGGGGACCTTATATGTGGGGTAGGGTCAATTATGCGCCGATTCCCTTAAATTTTTTAGAGATATTTGAAGTCCTACCAATATAATTATTTTGAAACCAGTAATCAGCATTAAAGTCATTTATTAAAGGGGACCTTAAATGGGGAATAGGGCCAATTATGGTCCTATGTCCGCCATAATTCAAAATTTAATTTCGGGTGTCAAACGAATTTATGAACGTAAATCTTTTTACGCTGTACATTTTTTTTCAATTGTATGGGGCTATGTGAAATTGTAGACCGATTTTGCACATTTTCAATACCAAAGATTTCTGATTAATACAGAATATTTTGTTGATGCTATCGTGCTAACAACTAACAGATGGACAGACGTAGGGACATAGCTATAATTTTACGAGGTCCTATGAAGAATATTTCGAAGTGTTACACACGGAATGACAAAATCAATTCGAATAAAATTTTTATGTTACTTTTTAACCATATTTTATTATTATTATTAAACAAAGAAATACACGAATGCTAAATCAAAAGATCTGTTATAATTGAAAAAAATTCTACTACTTTTTGCAATTTATAATAATATTATTTTTGCAATGTTAAAAATAGAATTCTTCCTGTTTTAAAGTGATTCTATGGATTTTCTAAATGGTTGCAATAAATAAAACAAATAGTTCCTAAAATAAACTGTTATGTAGAATTTAGCTGCTATACTGGTATTTTTATGCGAGTTATGTACGTTAAAGTAATTTTTTGATAAGATCTTAATATGGGAGGCAGGATCGATTATTAACCGGTCCTCATAATATTTTACAAAAAGATGCTGTTTCTTAAAAATTTGAACATTTGAACTTCATTGCCATCCGCGTTTTTATAAGCCAGTTATCTGCATTATAGTAATTTTCTGGAGAAACCTTATATGGGTGCTACGTTAAATCGTTGACAGATATTGCCCATTTTTAATACTAAACAAAAAATATTTGTTCAAAATTTCAACTCTCTGAATGGACGGCTAGATCGTTAAAGAAGCTAATAAGGGCCCAATTTTTCGATGTGTTACAAACGGAATGACAAATACAGTACACCAGCCATCTTTTTTGATGGTGGGTCTAAAGTGTGTTAGTAGCTGATGAAATGCACACATTTATCAGGAAGCCTCAGCTTCCACTTTGAAATTTACTGAAAAATTTCAAATAGCTTGAAATTAAACTAGGTTACTGACGACTGTATCTTAAGATTTTGGCGGTATTTGGCAAGTTTTATTTATATTTTACAAACAAAAACGTTTATTCGTTCGAATAATCTCATAATTTTTAAAATTTAGTCGACAACTCGAATAAAAAAATATTGTAAGTTTTTATACGAATAATTTTAAACACGAATGATTGACAACCCTAGTGTTGCTATAGGCTAGAAAAATTAACTTAAAAAAAATAAAGAGTGTGGCTTAAGTTAGAACCCATAAAAGAGGACTTTTTGGTACTTTTTTGTTTTTAAAAAAGTACTTCTTGAATTTTTGTAAAATATTGAACCTAGAAACAAAAATTTCACTATGTAGACCGCGGATTAGGCGATAACACATAAAAGGGGGCTTTTTAGTATTTTTCGTTCTACAAAAGGTACTTTTTGAATTTTCTATAATAATGAACCTAGAAATATGAAATTAAATATGTATGTAGAGTCGGAATAAGGTTAGTACTCATAAAAAGGGACTTTTTGGAACTTTTTGAATTTTGTAAAATATTGATCCTAGAAACTTGAAATTGAGTATGTAGAGTCGGAATTAGGTGAAAACCCATATTTTTGTTTTTCGATCTATAATACTGAACCTAGAAACATAAAGTAAGATATGATTATGTGAGAACATTTGCGTTTTCAAAAGGTACTTTTTGAACTTTCTATAATATTGAAACAGACACATCAAATTAGGTATGTAGAACCCTGATTACATCAGAACCCATAAAAAGGAACATTTTGGTTCTCCTTCGATTTTCAAAATATACTTTTTGAATATCCTATAATTTTGAACCGAGAGACATGAAATTAGGTATGTAGAGCCCGGATTATGTGAGAACATATGGTGGTGATGGTGGAAATAGGCTTATACCATATTTCCACCTTCAGTTGAATTACTTAATTCGGCCTTGTGACGATTCACGCCCTATCCTTCAGGAGACCTGCGCTACCTATTATTCCGACCGTGCTCAGGGATTCGGGTGGTGTTCTTGTCTCCATCAGGATAGGCTAGGAACCGCACATTAACTTAAAACTAAACAAAATAAAGAAAGTTTTAATTAAAAGGTCTCGAGATTTTTTCTCATTCTCTACCCTCCCAGCCTTTGTATCTTATTAAATCATCCTTAAGACACCCTAAATTGATTCGCTAACTATATCTATTACTAACCTTCCGTGGAATTAAAAATTAATTTAAATTGTCATTATTAAAGTCTAATAATTAAACAAATTTATTATTAAAATTTAAGATAAACATGTTTATAGCCTCTGACTGACGATAGCCAGTTAACCCGTTTCTACGACACATTCGTAATTCGTTTTGACAGTTTATTGCCATGCTGTTTCTTTTTCATTCATTATTTTGTCATTTTTGGGGATTGTAAGTGTTTTTGTATGATACAACAATACATTTGTTACATTATTTTAACAAATTAAGTTATATATTTTCTATTTATTTGCATTTTTTGTAATTTTATTTTTTATTTGTATCCAAGCAATGAAAACAAATTGCTGATTTTGATGATAGAGAAGACAATCATTCGTTCGTAACTTATAAGGTAATTCAAATTGAATTACATACAGCTTGTGTAATTCGCAGCACAAATTTTGTATGGTGAATCATGTAATTCAGTACGTAATTGGGGGTTGAATGATGAATTACGAATAATTGCATCATGTGAACGAGGTATTAGGTTCGCACGAAACATTTAACTTAATATGTCCGCCAGTCGCAATTCAGGTCTGAGTTGGGGAACAACTCTCGCGTCATCGTGATTATTTCTTAAACGCGTTCAGGCTTGTGTTTGTTGCCTGGCTTTCGACAGTTTTGCGTCTCGCTCGCACTGGTGTAATGTATTACTTCATGTAACTGTTCAAAGTTACATGTTGTCTACATTAACCTCGTGCTTTCGTTTTACCTCAAGTGAGGTTATGTTTTATTGGTGGAGACCATAGAATACTCAAACGTTTTTAACTGGTGGAGACCATAAAATACTCACGATATAACCTGGTGGAGACCATTTAAACTCAAATATATACTGGTGGAGACCATTAATACTTTTGATGAAATCAAGTCCGGATGCTCCAACTTCCTATATGAAGGTATAGGTCGGTTGGTGGGGTTTTCTCTGGACAAACGTGTGATAACCTGGCAATATGAGTGCTTGATGCACCGCCATCCTAATCAAAACCCAAAAAAAAAAAAAAATAATATGTCCGCGAAATTGCAAAATAAAACAGTATGTTCTGAAAACCTTACAAAAACACATAACTATTTTTATCGAAGCAACCACGCTATGGTTTAAAAGGTAAAATTTTTTATATAATTATTGGAATTTTCTAGAAATTTACACATTTGTTTTGTGATTTTTTTATTCTTCGTTATAGTTTGTATCAACTATCGCTTGTATTCATAAAAAACACGGCTCAAAATGATTAATTTCATACTTCTAGGTTCAATATTATAAAAAATTCAAAAGGTACCTTTTGAAGAATGAAAAAAATACCATTATATAGATCCTTATTTATTACGCGGCCTACAAGCTTAATTTCATGTTTGTAGGTTCAATATTATAAAAAATTCAAAAAGTTCCAAAAATTCACCTATTATAGGTTTTTGCTTATATATTATAAAAGTACTGAAAAATCGCCTTTTTTAGGGAAAGCGGGGAAAACAAAATATGCAAATGCATGTTTTTAGAATCCTGGCATCGATTTGTTAGAGCATATTTTTGCAAATTTTACCCATAACAACATAATTAAGCATGATTTGGCTTTAAGTGCATATTTTGATGCTATTTGCTTTAGTATTTCATTTTTATATATTTTTGAAAACATTTGATTTTTTTCAAACTTTATTCTTAAAAATTAAATTTTATTTTTTTTCAATTTTTAAAAATTAGCCTATCTTACAATGTTGAAAAAAAAAATATTTTTCTGTATAGAACTTGAAAACAACAGAAAATATAATCGAACATATATATGGTTTAAACCCAAATTCGCGGGAAGAGTTAGTGGCTGTTTAAAGACTGGTGTGAGGTAAAGTCAATATTTCCGGATAAGTTTGGTGCTTTTGCTGATGACAACACAGAGAGTGGCGGTGGGACTAAGCATTGGAAATGTGTTGGTGTAAATTGTATACGATACGAAATGAATGTAGAGGTATGCCTACCCGTATACCTAAAATGTGTGTGTCGTATGTTTTTTTCTATGATTGTGTCGGATAAATGAGAAATGTGCTGGATTGAATTATGATGGATGAAAGGTATAATATACAATTTGAATTTTTCTTCCTTGTCCAGGTATGTTCAGAATCACCACAGTGTGCCCCAGTGAGTAAGAAAGAAGTTTCGGCTTATATGATAGATTCGGTGCTGTTGCCAACTCAACAGAGGCCATCCCATCTACGTGGTTTTAAACGGGTGTGGCTTATTACATCTCGGAAGTTAAGCAACGGGGCAGCAATGGTCAGAGATTATATAGCTCGAGTGCTTCAGCAAAGTGCTTGTACATAGTCCACGCTCATCCATGTACAAAAATTTCAACCTGCGTGTAAGATACACAAAGGGGCAGTGGTGAATTGTTATTTTTTACTCACACAGTAGATGAAAAAGACCACCGTGAAACAGACCGTCAAGGCAGGTGTTCACGTTAAGCACTCGACTTCAATAGACTTCTTACGAATTTTACAATTTATACAATTTTTTTTATAATAATGTTTATTTAGTTAAAATGTATAAATATAACATATAATTTTTATCATCTACACCACCTTTTTTATATTTGACATTCTGATTGATGTAGGGTATTATATGGTCGGTCATATCCGATTTCATTTCCTACTTGTTAATTATTATTAAAAATATTTTTATTAATATAACAAAAGTCGTTATTCCATTTTAAAAATAAAATAATAGTTTGATACAATGCTTCTTATCTTAAGAAAGTACAAGAATAGAATGATCAAAAAGGACAAGACAAAAAGTCCGGTTTTTTGTACCACTCCTTTCCGGACTGTTTCAAAACCTTTTGGTCATGATATATACCATTATTCAAATAACCCGAACTTGTCAACTTGGTGAAAATGCATCTTTCATTGAACAGCTAGTGCCATAATCAAACGTATGGGGGAATATCATGCAACAGGTGTGCATGATGCAGAGGCATCCATACTCGTCTTTTTTAATAGGGCCAATTATGGTCCTATGTCCGCCATAATTCAAAATTTAATTTCGGGTGTCAAACGAATTTATGAACGTAAATCTTTTTACGCTGTACATTTTTTTTCAATTGTATGGGGCTATGTGAAATTGTAGACCGATTTTGCACATTTTCAATACCAAAGATTTCTGATTAATACAGAATATTTTGTTGATGCTATCGTGCTAACAACTAACAGATGGACAGACGTAGGGACATAGCTATAATTTTACGAGGTCCTATGAAGAATATTTCGAAGTGTTACACACGGAATGACAAAATCAATTCGAATAAAATTTTTATGTTACTTTTTAACCATATTTTATTATTATTATTAAACAAAGAAATACACGAATGCTAAATCAAAAGATCTGTTATAATTGAAAAAAATTCTACTACTTTTTGCAATTTATAATAATATTATTTTTGCAATGTTAAAAATAGAATTCTTCCTGTTTTAAAAGTGATTCTATGGATTTTCTAAATGGTTGCAATAAATAAAACAAATAGTTCCTAAAATAAACTGTTATGTAGAATTTAGCTGCTATACTGGTATTTTTATGCGAGTTATGTACGTTAAAGTAATTTTTTGATAAGATCTTAATATGGGAGGCAGGATCGATTATTAACCGGTCCTCATAATATTTTACAAAAAGATGCTGTTTCTTAAAAATTTGAACATTTTGAACTTCATTGCCATCCGCGTTTTTATAAGCCAGTTATCTGCATTATAGTAATTTTCTGGAGAAACCTTATATGGGTGCTACGTTAAATCGTTGACAGATATTGCCCATTTTTAATACTAAACAAAAAAATATTTGTTCAAAATTTCAACTCTCTGAATGGACGGCTAGATCGTTAAAGAAGCTAATAAGGGCCCAATTTTTCGATGTGTTACAAACGGAATGACAAATACAGTACACCAGCCATCTTTTTTGATGGTGGGTCTAAAACGTGTTAAGTAGCTGATGAAATGCACACATTTATCAGGAAGCCTCAGCTTCCACTTTGAAATTTACTGAAAAATTTCAAATAGCTTGAAATTAAACTAGGTTACTGACGACTGTATCTTAAGATTTTGGCGGTATTTGGCAAGTTTTATTTATATTTTACAAACAAAAACGTTTATTCGTTCGAATAATCTCATAATTTTTAAAATTTAGTCGACAACTCGAATAAAAAAATATTGTAAGTTTTTATACGAATAATTTTAAACACGAATGATTGACAACCCTAGTGTTGCTATAGGCTAGAAAAATTAACTTAAAAAAAATAAAGAGTGTGGCTTAAGTTAGAACCCATAAAAGAGGACTTTTTGGTACTTTTTTGTTTTTAAAAAAGTACTTCTTGAATTTTTGTAAAATATTGAACCTAGAAACAAAAATTTCACTATGTAGACCGCGGATTAGGCGATAACACATAAAAGGGGGCTTTTTAGTATTTTTCGTTCTACAAAAGGTACTTTTTGAATTTTCTATAATAATGAACCTAGAAATATGAAATTAAATATGTATGTAGAGTCGGAATAAGGTTAGAACTCATAAAAAGGGACTTTTTGGAACTTTTTGAATTTTGTAAAATATTGATCCTAGAAACTTGAAATTGAGTATGTAGAGTCGGAATTAGGTGAAAACCCATATTTTTGTTTTTCGATCTATAATACTGAACCTAGAAACATAAAGTAAGATATGATTATGTGAGAACATTTGCGTTTTTCAAAAGGTACTTTTTGAACTTTCTATAATATTGAACACAGACACATCAAATTAGGTATGTAGAGCCCTGATTACATCAGAACCCATAAAAAGGAACATTTTGGTTCTCCTTCGATTTTCAAAATATACTTTTTGAATATCCTATAATTTTGAACCGAGAGACATGAAATTAGGTATGTAGAGCCCGGATTATGTGAGAACATATGGTGGTGATGGTGGAAATAGGCTTATACCATATTTCCACCTTCAGTTGAATTACTTAATTCGGCCTTGTGACGATTCACGCCCTATCCTTCAGGAGACCTGCGCTACCTATTATTCCGACCGTGCTCAGGGATTCGGGTGGTGTTCTTGTCTCCATCAGGATAGGCTAGGAACCGCACATTAACTTAAAACTAAACAAAATAAAGAAAGTTTTAATTAAAAGGTCTCGAGATTTTTTCTCATTCTCTACCCTCCCAGCCTTTGTATCTTATTAAATCATCCTTAAGACACCCTAAATTGATTCGCTAACTATATCTATTACTAACCTTCCGTGGAATTAAAAAATTAATTTAAATTGTCATTATTAAAGTCTAATAATTAAACAAATTTATTATTAAAATTTAAGATAAACATGTTTATAGCCTCTGACTGACGATAGCCAGTTAACCCGTTTCTACGACACATTCGTAATTCGTTTTGACAGTTCATTGCCATGCTGTTTCTTTTTCATTCATTATTTTGTCATTTTTGGGGATTGTAAGTGTTTTTGTATGATACAACAATACATTTGTTACATTATTTTAACAAATTAAGTTATATATTTTCTATTTATTTGCATTTTTTGTAATTTTATTTTTTATTTGTATCCAAGCAATGAAAACAAATTGCTGATTTTGATGATAGAGAAGACAATCATTCATTCGTAACTTATAAGGTAATTCAAATTGAATTACATACAGCTTGTGTAATTCGCAGCAGAAATTTTGTATGGTGAATCATGTAATTCAGTACGTAATTGGGGGTTAAATGATGAATTACGAATAATTGCATCATGTGAACGAGGTATTAGGTTCGCACGAAACATTTAACTTAATATGTCCGCGAAATTGCAAAATAAAACAGTATGTTCTGAAAACCTTACAAAAACACATAACTATTTTTATCGAAGCAACCACGCTATGGTTTAAAAGGTAAAATTTTTTATATAATTATTGGAATTTTCTAGAAATTTACACATTTGTTTTGTGATTTTTTTATTCTTCGTTATAGTTTGTATCAACTATCGCTTGTATTCATAAAAAACACGGCTCAAAATGATTAATTTCATACTTCTAGGTTCAATATTATAAAAAATTCAAAAGGTACCTTTTGAAGAATGAAAAAAATACCATTATATAGATCCTTATTTATTACGCGGCCTACAAGCTTAATTTCATGTTTGTAGGTTCAATATTATAAAAAATTCAAAAAGTTCCAAAAATTCACCTATTATAGGTTTTTGCTTATATATTATAAAAGTACTGAAAAATCGCCTTTTTTAGGGAAAGCGGGGAAAACAAAATATGCAAATGCATGTTTTTAGAATCCTGGCATCGATTTGTTAGAGCATATTTTTGCAAATTTTACCCATAACAACATAATTAAGCATGATTTGGCTTTAAGTGCATATTTTGATGCTATTTGCTTTAGTATTTCATTTTTATATATTTTTGAAAACATTTGATTTTTTTCAAACTTTATTCTTAAAAATTAAATTTTATTTTTTTTCAATTTTTAAAAATTAGCCTATCTTACAATGTTGAAAAAAAAATATTTTTCTGTATAGAACTTGAAAACAACAGAAAATATAATCGAACATATATATGGTTTAAACCCAAATTCGCGGGAAGAGTTAGTGGCTGTTTAAAGACTGGTGTGAGGTAAAGTCAATATTTCCGGATAAGTTTGGTGCTTTTGCTGATGACAACACAGAGAGTGGCGGTGGGACTAAGCATTGGAAATGTGTTGGTGTAAATTGTATACGATACGAAATGAATGTAGAGGTATGCCTACCCGTATACCTAAAATGTGTGTGTCGTATGTTTTTTTCTATGATTGTGTCGGATAAATGAGAAATGTGCTGGATTGAATTATGATGGATGAAAGGTATAATATACAATTTGAATTTTTCTTCCTTGTCCAGGTATGTTCAGAATCACCACAGTGTGCCCCAGTGAGTAAGAAAGAAGTTTCGGCTTATATGATAGATTCGGTGCTGTTGCCAACTCAACAGAGGCCATCCCATCTACGTGGTTTTAAACGGGTGTGGCTTATTACATCTCGGAAGTTAAGCAACGGGGCAGCAATGGTCAGAGATTATATAGCTCGAGTGCTTCAGCAAAGTGCTTGTACATAGTCCACGCTCATCCATGTACAAAAATTTCAACCTGCGTGTAAGATACACAAAGGGGCAGTGGTGAATTGTTATTTTTTACTCACACAGTAGATGAAAAAGACCACCGTGAAACAGACCGTCAAGGCAGGTGTTCACGTTAAGCACTCGACTTCAATAGACTTCTTACGAATTTTACAATTTATACAATTTTTTTTATAATAATGTTTATTTAGTTAAAATGTATAAATATAACATATAATTTTTATCATCTACACCACCTTTTTTATATTTGACATTCTGATTGATGTAGGGTATTATATGGTCGGTCATATCCGATTTCATTTCCTACTTGTTAATTATTATTAAAAATATTTTTATTAATATAACAAAAGTCGTTATTCCATTTTAAAAATAAAATAATAGTTTGATACAATGCTTCTTATCTTAAGAAAGTACAAGAATAGAATGATCAAAAAGGACAAGACAAAAAGTCCGGTTTTTTATACCACTCCTTTCCGGACTGTTTCAAAACCTTTTGGTCATGATATATACCATTATTCAAATAACCCGAACTTGTCAACTTGGTGAAAATGCATCTTTCATTGAACAGCTAGTGCCATAATCAAACGTATGGGGGAATATCATGCAACAGGTGTGCATGATGCAGAGGCATCCATACTCGTCTTTTTTAAGGGCAAATACCAATTTTGCATCGAGGATTCGTGCTCCACCGGGTAGACCAATCAACGACAAAGTTTCATTCCTCCCAAAGGACGACATTTCCGTCTTCATTGCTTCGCACCAATTTTTTCGATTAAGGCTACTATATCTTCTACAACGGTCATGGCAACGCTTTCCAGTATCATACCATTTTGCTGTGGTGTGTGAGGGACAGTTAATTGCCTGGATATAACGTATACTCACGGCCATTGTCGCTTCGTAATATTTAGATTTTATTTCCAGTTTGTTTCTCAACATGCTGTTTAAAAATCTTGAAAGTGATAAAAACTTCACTCTTATAAATGGACCGCATACATCGCTGTGTATAACTTCCAAAAAGTCACGTGACCGTGCAGTTGACTCTTGAAAAAACAGACTTAAATGAATTTTGCAAGTCATGCACGTTCTACATCAAGCTGATAGTATACCTTCCTTCAAAGAATTATAATTTATAAGTCGCCAAGTCTGTTCACCAGTTCACCTATATTAGTAGCCATATATAATTACTCAACTTGATCCTTAATTATAAATAAATTATTATGCCTAAAGACCTATAGTTTAATTTCTGCATCGAATCTTTCCACAAATCGAAAACCACAATCAAGATATTAGACAACAACCGTCTCTACGTCACCTTTGCCTTTGGTCATAAAATGCTTATCGGCTTTGACTCTTAATTTCCTCTGTGTGCTCGACAAAATTCGAAAACATTTCCCGCTTATAGCGCATGTGTGAAGATGTATGTTTCTTTTCAAGTTTTCATATTATAGTTACAATTGTCTTCTTCTTTTTTATAAAACATACATTGTTTTGATAACTAACAGTGACATGTTCTGTTGTTTTGTATGGCAACACTGGAAAGTTAAACCTTGTACTCGAAAATATCAAAGGGGGATTAATATAAGAATCAATTTATTTTTAGATTAACTAATCTGATTATTAATTGGCATTTGATTTCCAACTCAAAATTCGTCGCAATTAAAGCATTTACACTTCAGTTTGCTTTTACATCTTTCACCCCACACTTCTCAAAGAACACCACCAGCCATTGTGTACGTACGTGTATGCACCAGCTATCATAATTCGTGTCGTCCAACATTACTAACAGAATAATAAAGTTTACTAAATGCGCCTTATCTTAAGCAAATACGAGAATAAATAAAAAGGATAAGCTTTTGTAGTCTCTCAATTTTAAAGTTTTGTAAGACTTGAATAAAAATTGTAAAACCGAATTCAAAGTGTGGTTTTATCATTGCTTTGTAAATGTTTATTGCAGTTATAGTTGAAACTTAATTTCTTATTCTCCTAAAGAAACCTATTTAAGTTATTGTCCATGCTTATTTCTATTATTTTCGTTTTAAGTTCATTCATTTTGTGCCAATTATTTATAGTCATCATATCTTGCATTAAATTATTTACACATTCCTCATCCGTATCCGATTCATTATTATTATTAATTTTCAATTTCGATTGATTTTACATTGTTCACTTTAGTTATTTGCATGGTATAAAGAAAACAAGGCAACTCCGTTCTCTCTCAATGAAAAGTTTTTTGACGTAAATAAGAATTATTGAAATTTATTTTCAATTTTCTTTTCTTTTTAACAAATAAAGAAAAACGTTGCCACACATGTAGTAGGGGAAAAAATCATATTTAGGAAATTGGAAATAAAAAATGCGTATAACTTTTAAATTAATCATTTAAAGTTGTGTGCACTAAGGATATTTTTATAAAAACAGTTCAGCTCATAAACGGACCACACTAAACCCAACAAGTTCTTGTTTAATTTTATCTTATTGGTATTAAACCCCAAAATAACACCTCTTGCAATTGTTTACGTTGAATTTTTTCAAACAAATGACACAGGAAGACATCTCTTTTAGAACGTTACTGCCGTTCGAAGATTCATATAATTTTCTTACTTGGACATGTTTGACAGCGCACACCGCAATCTTACCGGACACATACATAATACGTTGGCACTAAAACAAAATATCAGCAGAAAACATCACTCATAAGAAACTTCTACAATTGGACACAAGATGAAGTAATAAAATTACGGACCAATCTTGGTCCGTCCGCAAGGACTTTTAAACATTTTTATTAATTTCTTTGTTATTAGAATTTTATGTTGATTATGCTTTATTATGAAAACTAAATCACATTTTATTCGTATAGAGGTGTAGGGTATTATATGTTCGGCCCCGCCCGACTATATCTTCATACATGTTTCGATTAGAGTTATCATTGATGTTTTCCAATTATCCGGGAAGGTTCTAGTTTCCAATGATTTATTTAAAATTTTTAGTAAATTACGACCAATTAAATTCCAATTATCTATTATCATTTGGATATTAATATTATTAAAGTCTGGTAAGTCTTTACCCAATGTAAATATCTGGTATATTACTTCTTTTCTATCTTTTTGGGGTATTTGTAAAAAGTTTTTTTTTTTGTAAACACCTGGGTATTTACCCATTTTATCCATTTTACTGGGTATTTACCAAATTGGTTTTTACCCTTTCCCATCTCTACACATTTGTTTTTGGTTATTGGGGTTGCTTATTTGTATCCCAGTGGCATTGAAGACAAATAGTTCCTAGTGAAAAAATATTAATTGTGTGAAAATGGCCTCTATGTTTAATATAACAAAATTGGATGACACAATTTATGAGTCTTCAGATGAAAAGTGTGCTTATACACCAAGATTTCTGGTCCATTGTGTCAGGAAGCTTGACAAAGCCTGAGCCGACTGCTACGAATGCTGCTGCAGTTGGAGAATGAATTGCAAAAGATGAAAAGGCAACGATAATATTGCGTTTAACCCCAATGCAAATAGCTCACATAAAGAATTGTGAAACCTGGAGAGCATTAAAGAAGGTACATCGTCCGAAGGGACCCGTGCGTAAAGTTACGTTGTTTAGGCAGCTTCTACAAACCCGTATGTCAGAAGATGAGTATGTTCAACAAAACATATGTACGTAATTTTGGTATAATTGTTGACAAAATGGCTGAAACCGGTGCCACCCTTCAGGAGCAGTTGTATGTGATTATGTTACTCGCTAGTCTACCAAAATCTTACGGGAACCTTGTGGTGGCTCTTGGGACGAGAGATGACCTTCCAAAAAATCTACGGTAAAGGTTAAATTAATTGAAGAAGAGGAGTGTAGAAAGATAAACAACAGGTGCAGATAGTAGCGTGCAAGTTTTTATGGCGAAAGAGAAGAAGGGCAATCAACGAAACACTTATAAGAAAAACAACAACAATACAAATAAAAACAACGGTTCTCCAAAAAAATCCAACTTTGAATGTTTTAGTTGTACAGAATTGATCACTATGCGGCACAATGCAAAGAAAATTGTGCAAATGCAAATTACTGTAAACTACGAAATAACATTTGGTGTGTTGACAGCGGCGCGTCGACGCATTTATGTTGCAACCGCAACTTATTTGATCAGTTTGAATAACATGAAGAGGAAATTGTAATTGCTGGTAGTAACAGAATACACACCCCTATTCTGCATTTCGATTACGTTTACGCATTCGGTTGCGGAACGATCGAAAAAAGGTATTCCAACAATAAACCTGAATCGTAAGAAAAAGAAGAACCAATTACATTTCGTTTCAATGCTTTACGAATTGTGTAATCTGCGTTACGATCGCACCTACGTTTTTGTAAGTTGTAACTTTAAGTAATACCTGGTTCACACTAGCAAACTTTTTTGGGAAACTTTTGATTTTTGTGTGTGAGAAAAGAAATATCAACCATCTCTTTCTTTCACACACAAAATCAAAAGTTTCCCAGTGTCAACAGGTCTTATGGTTGTACTGTAACTTTCGACGACACAAAGTCTTTGATAAAAAAGGCGGTAAGGTTTGGTTATCTGCCAATAGAGTTTTCTATACACCCCAACAAAATGGCGTTGCGAAAAGGTTCGAAAGGCGAGATGCATGCAGATTGATGGAGCGTTGTTGAAAATCTTTGGGCCGAGGCAATTAACACGGCTGCATATTTACGCTGCCCCACTAATGGTTTTGACGTAAACCAGTTGTTAAGCATCTAAGAGCGTTTGGGTCAACTGTTATTGTCCTCGATAAGAAAAAGCATGATAAGTTTAAATCAAAGGGTAAGGAATATATTCGGTCGGGAATTCCGACACGGCCAAGGCTTACAGATTATATGAAAGGTAATTCTGAGCAGCGGCGTTTACTTCTTTGAGTCAGAATCAAGACTTGATATTGAAATACTATCGAAAACGGCAGTACAACAAAATGACAAAGAGAAAATGAATATTGAAGAAGTTACACAAGATGAAAGCGACTATGAATCGGCTGATGATTTTTGTGGATTCGAAGAGGTTCCTGAAAGAATGAAAGACGGAAGAGAATAAAAGGCAAAAGTAAAGTATCCCAACAAGTATTTATTTATAATAATAATTGCAAACTAATTAAAATGAATTATTTTTGTTTTAAAATGTCAAATTATTGTATTGGTTATAGAATTGTCAACCATATGTGACTCTGTAAGCTTGGTTGTTAATAAAGATTTCATTAAATTGTGTATATGAAAACCCCGAATTAAAAGTTATTTTCTTCATAAAAAAGTTTTTCTTATTATTGAGGTTGGGTTATGTCCCCAATGCAAATAGTTAATCGAAATGTTTCTATTATATTTTCCAATAACAAATTTTTAAATACCAATAACTTTTTTCTACCTGAATGTATTAGATTTCTCAAGCGTTTAAAAAGTTTCCGCTTCTTTACTAAATTTTAAATATACATAATAATATAAAATTAAAAATGTTTGTATAATTGGAAAATAAGGCCTCGTCCAAACTCAGTATGTAATTTATAATTCATGTAAAGTCGTTTGGGAATGGGTTTAGAAAATCGATTTGCCGCGGACAGTTTTTGCACAAAAATAATGAACCACTACTTAATTATAGTGCCCAGTTTTGGCTATACCCTAATATACATATGTATGTATGTATGTATGTATGTATGTATGTATGTATGTATGTATGTATGTATGTATGTATGTATGTATGTATGTATGTATGTATGTATGTATGTATGTATGTATGTATGTTTGTTTGTGTATGTTGATAAAGAGGTAAATTAGTGATATAATCCTAAAAGATGTATTCCTCAATTGCATGCGAAAAAAGATAAGAAAAGACATATTCAAGCATTTACATATTTGTTTTTTGAAATTATGAATGTATTTGTAATTTAATTAAATAATAAAATAAATTAAAAAACTTACTGATGATCAAAAAGAAAAAATCCAAATAAAAAATCCAGTAATAAAAAGTAATCTGCAATTCAACTTTGTTTATTTTTTATGTTAAACCTTGAAAATAAAACAACAAAAAATAAGAAAATATTAAAAGATATATATGTGTGTATATATGTATATTCATTCAGTGATGGCCATGAGGTTAGCATATTTGGTATATATGAACTCTAACATCAAATATTTCCTATATTACTTAAAGTTTTTTTTAACAAATTCTTTTTATCTGTAACACATGTCCTTCGAGGATCATGAGACATTACATGTTGTTCCGCTAGTTTGTTGCATATAGGTTTTTTTCTTTCCAAAGTAAATTTACCTCCAAAAATATCTGGAGGTACAAAATAAAAAAATCATTAAAATATTTAAAACTAAATAATTTTTTTTAATTTTACTTTAAAATTCATATTTTATGGAATATTTGCGCATTTTGATAATATCATTCCTTCTTCTGAACATGATCTTCACCAGAACCCACTAGAAATTTCATGACATAAATTATAGCTTTTAGGCCTTAAATTGACAAAAAATATTAGGGATTTCTGCTTTTAATTGTTGCTCCATATAATTTTAAATGTTCTCTATTGGAATGGAATCGATAAATTATACTAAGCACGGCAAATATGAGAATTCCACCCACTTCCAAACAGCTTTGCACTTTTAGCATATTCACGGTCGTTATCGACCAAAAACCGCTATATTACGGAACCTTAATCCTCTGATTTTTTTACTAAAGTATGTAAGAGCCTATTTTAAGTCATACGAATTCATTTCTGCCTCCAACATCAATATCGCACCAACAGCACGCTGTGAAAATGCAATGGAAATTATAAATTTTTCTCCATTGTGATATATCTCAGGAACATCTTTTTTATTTAATAGAATTTTATAACGAAGCAATAAGGCTAAATACGGCTTAAAAACTACTTACACATGTTTTAATACAAAATTATGAATTATTAAACATAAAAATCTCAAAATATAAAATGCTTAACTTATACATTCTTTCAAATAGGAAACATGTTTCAGAAACAGATCTCGTAAATTCAAATATTTGTATCAAGTATGTACACCGGAAAACCTTCTACGTTTTCCGGTGTACAAACGCGGTGCGTATAGTTCCAATTTAATTTTATTTTTTTTTATAATAAATACAAATTTTAATAATTTTATAAAAAAAAACACGCATTTCAGTTTAAATTTTATTTTTTTAGGCACACACTATGTTACTTGCTCTGCGATCACTACAAAACATACATGGGAATTTTTCATTAAGCATTAAAATTTCATTACCATTTATAAAAAAAATTGTAATGAAAAATATTTTAAGTACCATTTAATGAAAATTATATTTTTTTCATTATAACTTTTTTTGATAATGGTAATGAATTTGATAATGAATTTTCAAAAACAAATTTAATTAGTATTTTTAATTGTCGAAAAATATATTAAGAAAAATTTTTCGAAGATTCGAGGTTTGAAAGCTTTTAAAACCAGTTTCCGTAGTCCAAATTGGCTGAAATTTTGCAGTCATAAGTACATCTGATGACAATACAATAATATGTTCGAATATTCGAAATTAAGTTCGAAATTTCGAAGTTATTTTCGAAATTTTTTTTATGTTTTTAAATTAATCTCTGTGTCATAAAACCTAAAAAAAAAATTCGAAATTCGAACTCGTGTTCGAAAATTTTTTAAAGCTGTTAAAACTAGTTTTTCTAATCCGAATGTGCTGAAATTTGCCATACATGATTTCACCTAATGACAATACATTATAATTTTCGGATATTCGAAATTAATTTCGAAATTAGAACTAACGTTCGAACATTTTTAAAATCCATTGAATAATGGTAATGAAAATTTATTTTTAAAAAATTACTAATGAAATCGTTTCATTAAAAACCATTACCATTAGACAAAATAGTACAAAATAAAGAGTAAATTAGAATAATGTTGTACGACGAGCAGTTTTATGTTGCGACCCGTTTGTAGAACTCGCAAACATATCAAAACATTTTGATCTTTCGTAAAACTAACTCAAAACTTCATAAAACAATTCTACACTCTTTGCAAATTCGTAAACAACCTTTTCACATTGTATCAGCGGTTGTATCGTGTATGCCTTGCTTAAGATTATAAACATACGATATTGTATTGAAAAG
>NC_060950.1:50148787-50149933 GCF_022045245.1 Lucilia cuprina | reverse complement strand
AATCTAATTAATAATGATTACGATTATTAATCATTATTTTACAGCTATAAGCTTTTATACCTAATATATAATTTTTTGTATTATTTCTGTTATTCCTCTAATTATATATAGCATTATTAAAATGGATAGTGTTTTTAAGATTTTTTGAACATGGGATTAAATTTGTCCCAGGTATTTAAAAGAGTTAATTTTATAGCTGTTATTTCAAACACAAGACTTCATACTAAGAATTATAATCATAGTTATTAAACATGGCCAACAAATAAATAATATTTCGACATGGTATACTGAGAATTCACAAATTTTGCAAAATTTGACCTTTGAACTCCAAATTTTATGGGTTAAGAATGTCCGATTTTTATAAAATTTGGAATATCTATTTTATATTATTCTGGTTTATAATACTCTAAAAATACTTCGTTTAAATTTGCAACAGTAAAAAATTAATAAGTAATTTCGAAAATTTTACAAAAAATGCGATTTTCCCGAATCCAAAGAGTTCAAATCGCAGGTACAGCTAAACTACAAAAACAATTGATCTATTTTTTCACTGTTTTATTCACTTGTCTGTTGTGCATAAAAATTTTGAAATTAGTTGAAAAACTTAAAAAAACTAAAATTGGAGACGTTAAAAAGTTACATATCTGACAACGAGTTCGCGTTATCATATACAGACAAAAACTAATATTCGAGTAAATATAGATATATTTAAAGTATGAAAATGTTTTTTTACAATATACATATGTATATCAAAAATAAGTAATTTTTTTGTAACATTTTGAATTCATATTCTTTGGGACACGTTAATGGCTTGGGGAATTTGCAATAATTTTCAACCAATTTTTGTGTTTTATATCATTCGGAAATGCTTGTTATGCGCACATTGTGACTTCTATATAAGTTAAAAATTTATTACAAAATGGCAAATTTTAGCATAAAATTAAAAAAATCGTTTTTTTTCTCCTTGTAAATGCGGTTGCGGTACCTGTTAACGTTGTTCTATCAGCATAATTTTTTTGCAGGACATAGTTTTTTACAAGCCATAGAAGAATTTCAGAGGGAGACAGCCTGTCGAATAAATTTTTTTTCAATCAAACTACAGAGCTCCTCTTTTATAGTCATAATAAATAAATTTCAGATATATAT
>NC_060950.1:50078274-50148687 GCF_022045245.1 Lucilia cuprina | reverse complement strand
ATATAATTAGAGGAATAACAGAAATAATACAAAAAATTATATATTAGGTATAAAAGCTTATAGCTGTAAAATAATGATTAATAATCGTAATCATTATTAATTAGATTATTTTTATTAAATAGGTAAAATTAATGATTAATTAACCATTATTTTATTTTTTTTAATTCATTGTTGATTACGATAAAAATAATCTAAAAATAATCAGGGATTAATTGGAATTAATGAAAATAATCAAAAAATCAAAATTAATCAAAAAATACGTATTTTTGAGACCCATTTCTAAAAGATTGCAGTAATTTTTTTCTAATACCTTGGACTGAGATCAAGATTTTCAATCTAAATAAACTTGATAAATATATTATTTTCAATAAAAGGGTCATATAATCGAATAGTGAGTAACTTGAAAAACAGTTTTCCATTACACGTAATGAAAAAGTTAGAAAATTGTATCAAATATTTTGAAATTAATCAAAAAAAAAAATCCAAATTAATCCTTGAAATTAGTCAAATTAATTATTTGATTAATTCTGATTATTTTCATTAATTTTAATTAATCCTGATTATTTTTAGATTAATTTTAATCGTAATCAATTAATAATCAGAAATTTTATACCAGAAAATTAAATAATCATTACGGTTATTTTTGAAAAATAATTTAATTGATTATTAATCGTAATCGAAATTTTACAGCTATGGTTTAGACATATTTAATTAAAAATCGACCGTAAAAAAAGAATTACATAAATTAACAGTTTTAAAACAAAATTTTTCTTTTAAAAATGTACACATCATGTTAACTCCATGGTAAAAAAGGTTTAAAGTATAATTTTTTATTTTATATCTCTTATTCTGCTAATTATATAGAACATTATTCAAATATATAGTGTTTTCTCGAATTTTTGAACTTTGGTGTTAAATATTATTTTGATATGTTGTACTGAGAATTCCCAAATATTACAAAATTTGACCTTTGAACTCCACAGTTTATGGGTTAAGAATGTCCGATTTTAATAAACTTCGTATATATTTTATATTATGTGGACTATAATACTCGGAAAATACTTTATTTAAAATGTACCACAATAAAAAACTAATACATATTCTCTAAAATATTACAAAAAAAATGTAGTTTTCCCGAAATCCTCCGAGTTCAAATAGCAGATACAGCTAATCTGTAGGACATATTGAATTAAAATCCCCATTAGATCTCCTAAAATTAAAACTGATTTGAAACTGCCTTTGAAAAAATTAAACATTTTTGACCATAGCAGAGAACAAGTTTGCATTGTCTTATAAAGACAAAAACTAATATGCGAATAAATATAGATTTATTTTAAAATGTTTTTTTTTAGAATATATTAAAAAAATTTGTGTCACATTTCGAATTCATGTGCTACGAGATACGTAATGGCCTGAGGAATTTGCTATAGCTTTTAAAGTTTTTAAGCAGTTTTTGTGTTTTATATCTGTGCGCATTACGATTCCTTTACAATATACATAGTTCAAAATTTATTACTAAATGGCCAAATTTAAGCAAAAACCAAACAAAAAAAAAGATATTTTCCCCTTGTAAATGCACTTGGAAACTTCAGAGCCTTTGCTGCACCTGTTAACGTTATCCTCCTATAAGCCTATTTTTTTGGATCACTTTGGATCACAATTTTTTGGATCACTCTAACTTACATAGACGGATAAACAGACATAGTCAATTGGTTTAATTCTCGTTGGGTGTATTACCACTATAGTTGCGTTTAAACAAGAACTATTCCGATAGAAATGTTTCAGTCTTGAACATAACATACATTACAAATCGTGTCGCTTTACCACTCTTTAATTGAATTGCTATTTCATTTTTATTTGTATCTAACTTTAAATGACTGCTGTATTCTTAAAATTAAAATTTCGTTTTTTTCCGGGAAACTAGAATGTCCGACATATGAAAAACACTAATAGCAGTCATAGATGTAATTAATTTTATTTTTAACAAGTATGAAACTTTGAAATACATTTGCTAGGAAAAAATGTATAGATATTTTATTAGAAAATTGGCCAACATAAAAAAACGTTTCGCTAGCCACTGTACATTTTAGAATTTGAATATTGATTGTGGAAATTATAAACGTAATAACAAACTTTATGATCGTTCTTCAATATGTATCTTCGTTATATTGCTGCTAAAGCAGCTTTCTGAACAGAAGGCACAGGTAGCACATCGAACAAACACTACGTTAAAAATGCCTATCATTTTCAAATAACGAAAAAATTTAATATTCAAAGTGGTTTAGGATATATTTTTATAGCCTTTAGAAATTTTATATATGAATGTGTACAGACAGACATCTACATATATAATTAATTTATTATAACCAAAGAATATTTTTTGCAAGAATACGCATTTCGACGTGCGGGTTGTTATGATTTACACTTATTCTTTATGTATCACGACCCGCTATTAAAAATTTTTATTGTATGAGGCGCACATTCTATGTATTAATTACTTAATATATGCATATGCTGTATAATATGCACACAAATTTGTATGTTAACCAGTGGAAATTTACACAAAAATATTAGCTCACGTTTGTTTGTTATGAATAGCACTGATAACAAAATGTATTAAGCAGAAGAATGTTGACGTCGATGCAAATCTTTTTTGATATTTATCGATATTTACATAGTGAAATTACTTAATTGTGATAAAGTGCCTCATTTTTACTACTTTTTAAATTTCGATTTCATAGAAATAGGACACCCTTGTGTTAATACGTATGTAAATAGTATTTACATACGTATTAACACATTAGTATTTACTAAATACTAATGTTTGTATGAATGGGAGAAATGAGAAATGATGAACCTGAAATTACTTAGAAAATTAATGTTATGATATAATTTGTCTGATTATATTCCAAAAATGTACATGCACTCATGGATCATCTGATTGACAATAGATTAAAAATACTTTATAATTACCTGTTGAAGATTTGTCAAGGGTGTTAGATCCTCCATTTAGTTTTTACGAAAAAATTCTAGTTTTTCAATTTATTCACTTTTTATAATGAAATAAGATAGATGGATACTAGATTTATAATAAAATAGATAAATCAATAAATGAAAAAATATTTGTTTAACTTTAATGCCAACTGTTTCATTGAATATGAAACTAAATTTTTAATTGTTGAGTCAGTGATTACGGCCACAGATATTGTTACTTGCTTTGTTTAGAATAAAATGTTTACATCTGAACTAAAAAGTCATTGTAGCTAATATTAATGTAGTATATGGGTAAACAACAGGGATGGAAAATTAATACTATAACAATTTCAAAATATTCGAGTAATCACAATTTCTTTAATACCTGTTTACACGACAGAGAAATTTAACTTTTATGAGATTTTGAGCCAAAACTAGTTTATTTTATATATATTTCTATAGAAAAATATCTATGTACATCGTAAAAGCCAGTTAGTCTTCGTAGGATTTTCATACTTCCTTATACAAATCGATTACTAAACACTTTTTTATAGAAATCTATAAAAAATGGATAATTCCATCAACAATGACAGTCAAATGATCGGTAAAATGACCGACACTGTAGCAAACGCGTGGTATAAGGTTGCATTTCCATACGAAGCACAACCGCTGTCGACAATGAGTTTTCATACATTAGGAACCTTTTTTGGGAAACTTTTGATTTTGCGTGAGAGAGAAAGAATATCATTCTCTCTCATGTACGGTACGGTTCTTATACTCATAAACTTTTGTTAGACCTTGTTCACACTGGGAAACTTTTATTGAGAAACTTTTGATTTTGGGTGTGAGAGAAAGAGATGGTTGATATTTTCTTCTCTTTCTCTCACACACAAAAATCAAAAGTTTTCCAGTGTGAACCAGGTCTTATTCTTCTCATTCCTACAAAAACAAATCAACTAAAAAAGTCTGTTCCGGAACGCTTTATATAACAAAACCCATATGAAGTATTTACCCGTCCGTCGGTTGCTACATTATGGCCAAATATTGAAAATTACTCCGCCGGAGTAGAATTATCTATTTGCAGCAAATATTCATTCATTCGTAATATAATATTTTCATGAATATGTACTTTTTTATGTTTACTTTTCACAAAAAATTAAGCTGCCGGAATAGAATTTTTCGTTTGAAACAAACATTATTCAATTCAGAATATATTTTCCTCACAAATTTTAATATCTTTATCTTTATTTTTTAATAAAATATAAACATTTTACAAAAAAATTTCATTAAATGGTTTTTGACATCTACGTAAACCAAATGCAGAAACAAAATACATGTAAAATGTTGTTGTTGCAGAACTGACACCATCTTATCTGAATTCGCATTGATTTAAATATTTCAGTAATACCCCATTTTCACATGAACGAAATCTACTAGATTTCATTTAAAATCTCTTTATAAATCTATACCGTTTATACATACTTACTATTTTTGACATTTAGAAAGATTTCATTTTTGCTAACATTTCTTGAAATTGTGTTTAATTGAAAAATTAGGAGAAGAAATGGGATATTTATTACAATTTTGTTTTTAATAAAAAAATGATATTTAAATATAACATTACCTTTTATTTTAAATAAACTTTTTATTCATGTTTTTCAATTTTTAAAAATTTTGTTGACACTTATATTTTTTTGTTTCTTTTATTTTTCTCTTTTTTTCTTGTGCAGCGTCGTAATTTTTAGTATTATTTAGGAAAAAACAGAGTTGAATTTCTAAAAACAACTAGATTTTGAGTAGATTTTAATGAAATCTAGTAACGAAGTAGATTTTGTTTTGTATAGGAAATCTAGTTAAAATCAACCAGACTTGTTTCGAAATCTCATAAGTACTAGATTTCGTGTATGTGTAAATGGGGTATAAGACGGAGAAAAACTTCGTTTATATTTTGAATTATTCAAGTAAAAAAATCTAAAAATACCAAGCATCTCGTAAACAAATATCATTTTATTTAAATAGTGTTATTCTAATAGTGTTAAATGTTAACATATTAAATAATATTGTTTAATATTTTATAATAACATTGTGTGATTAACTAAAAGGAATCTCTTCCGGAACACTTTATATTAAGAAACACATATCAAGAATTTAGCCAGAATGCGGCATCTTGTTTTTACGTTATAGCTTAATTCAGAAATCTATTAAATGTTAACAAATTAAACAATATTGTTTTATATATACTATGTAGATGAAGAAATTAACAAGGACGTAGCCTATTGAAAATGGATAAAATCGGTCCATTATTTCGCCCAGCATCCACACAACCGTACCCCCCGAATAGGGTTTTTGGGTTCATAATTATGTTACACCTTATTTACACATACACGAAATCTTGTAGATTTAATTTAAAATCTTTTTTCAAATCTAGATCGTCCACATAACAAACTTTAATGGTGTAGTACAACATTTACTATTTTTGTTTTGTTAGACCTGGTTCACACTAGGAAACTTTTTTTGGGAAACTTTTGATTTTTGTGTGTGAGAGAAAGAGAATGAAATATCAACCATCTCTTTCTCTCACACACAAAATAAAAAGTTTCTTAACAAAAGTTTCCCAGTATGAACCAGGTCTTACTTATATTTTTGGCTGAGCACTTGGTTTTTGCATTTCTTTATTCTCTTGCTTTTATGAGAGTGGGATAGTATGACCTGGTCCACACTAGGAAATTTTTGTTGAGAAATTTTTTCTTCATTCCTTTTTGAAGTTTCCTTAATATCCACACATAGAAACTTTTGTTTCATAAATTACCTAGTAATTACATTGATTTGTTGTTGTACGAATGAAAAGAATAAGACCTGGTTCACCCTGGGAAACTTTTGTTGAGAAACTTTTGATTTTGTGTGTAACAGAAAGACATGGTTGATATTTATATCTCTTTCTCTCACACATAAAAACTACGTATTACTGCCGGTACACACTATGAAACTTTTTTTGGGAAACTTTTTATTCTGCATGAGAGAGAAAGAATATCGTTGATATCTCTCGCGGTACGGAGTTTCCTGTTTACGGAAACTTGTTTTGTTTTCTTATTTTTCTCATTCGTACAACAACAAATCAATGCAATTTACATGTAGTTTGTGAAACAAAAGTTTCTATGTGTGGACATTAAGTAAACTTCAAAAGAGAATTAAGAAAAAGTTTTTCAACGAAAGTTTCTAGTGTGGACCAGATCTTAATTGCATTGATTTATGTGTGAGATTAAGAGATGAGTGATATTTCTTTCTCTTTCTCTCACACACAAAAATTAAAGGTTTCACAAAAAAAAGTTTGCTAGTGTGAACCAGGTCTAACAAAACAAGTTTGACCTCGTCCACACTAGGAAACTTTTGTTGAGAAACTTTTCTTAATTCTCTTTTGAAGTTTTCTTAATGTCCACACATAGAAATTTTTGTTTCAGAAACTATGTGTTTATTGCATTGATTTGTTGTACGAATGAAAAAAAATAACATAACAAAAAAATCCGAGAACGGGAGACTCCGTACCGCGAGAGAGATGAATGATATTCTTTATTTTTCTCTCTTACATTAAATCAGAAGTTTCCCAAAAAAAGTTTTCTAGTGTGGACCGGCAGTAAGACCTGTGAAAGAAAGAGAAAGAAATATCAATCATCTCTTTCTCTCACACACAAAATCAAAAGTTTGAACCAGGTCATTTTAAAAAATGTTAACAAAATAAAAATCAATTGTAGCGAGTTATGTATTTTGTTTTTCTTTTCAGTTTCTTTCAACCACTTATCAAAAAAATCTAACATAAAGGTTTCTCTCTGTGATAAACTGCAAAAACACTATTATAAATGGCGATCACAGCAATTAACCTTATAAAAATAAAGTGGAAACGTTATTTTCAGTCTCTGGTTAATAGTGTATGGAAAATTGTTTTATAAATAAAAAAACAATAATGAATTATTAAAAAGCAAAGCCAATACACTTTTAATTAGAATTTAAGCAAACTTAAACAAATATATCCTTTTATTTTTCATTTTTTTTAATTTCTTCTTCACATATAATTTTTTTAATGTTTAAAATTTTTCCATCATACACACTCAACGATTTTTAAAAGATTTTTTTCTCTCGCTCTAAAATTGAAAAAATGGTAAACATATCCAAACCATATGGTTCCGGTTATATGTGGTTTATATCTTTATATTGTTTACGTACGTATATCATAAATAATTTTCATGAAAATTGTATAAGTTGTAGTAATAATTTTTTTTTACGCAATGAAACAAGATTAATTTTCATATATTAGACCAAACGAAATTAAGTAATTTCGAAATATCACCCGAAATCCACTCCAGCCGGCGGCGGCTGAACCAAAATAATTCGGCGGCGGATTAAAGTCGGCTCAGAGCCGAACGATTTTTTGGAAATGTAAACTCTTAAATTTATGTTCAAAAATAATCAAAATTTAAAGACTGGGATCTCTTTGCTTAAAATATTAATAATAAATGATTTAAAAAAAAGGGTCAAAAGTTTCTAGATTTAGTCTACTTTAATTATTATTTACACTCTCTTGGATCTTATAGCCCATTCAGACCAAACGAAATTAGGTAATTTGGGGATTTCGATCGAAATCTACTCGAAATTAAGTAATTTTTCATACATTTTGTTAATTTGAAATCTAGTAATTTTGCTTAATTTCATTAAAATTAACTTGAAATGCCAATGAACCACCCTATGTTAGTTTAAAAAGTACCTATTTTAACAACTTTGCGCAAAACAAAAAATAATAATAATTTGAAAATCAGATATAAACAATATAATTTAATAGAATTTGTGCAAAATTTGTAATACTGTCGTAATTCAGGTCTGAGTTGGGGAACAACTCAACTCGCTCGCACTGGTGTAGTGTATTATTTCACATAAGAGCTGGTTCACACTAGGAAACTTTTGATTTTTGTCTGTGAGAGAAAGAGAAAGTAATATCAACCATATTTTTCTCTCTTCCTAGTGTGAACCATGTCTAACTGTTCAAAGTTATGTGTTGTCTACATTAACCTCGTGCTTACGTTTCACCTCAAGTGAGGTTATATTTTATTGGTTTAGACCACAGAATACTAAAATGTTTGGAACTTTATATTTAAATTATTGAAATTGTTGATGGCTTTTGGACCAGCCAAGTAAATCTCCCATCCCTTGATTTTTTTAAGGGGGCACGGAGTAATCCCAAATTTGTAATAAAAGTGATAAACACATTATTTGAAACTTATATAAGTGTAATTTAACGCAAAATAACGGATTTTGCTCACAAGCCAAATCGAAATTTCGACTCGGTCTGAATGGGCTATTAATGAAGAAATTGTGTATGGTATAGCCATATAGGCCTCTTTCGGGCCTGTTGTGCGCTGCTTAACCAGTGCCTGAGGTGAGAATCGAACCCACCACCTCCGGTCTACCAGACTAGAACACTAACCACTAACCTTTCGGAGGCCATAGCCATATTAGGGAACAGATAAAAAATGTTTAAATTAAGAAGACATACATTTACAAATCTTTTAAATAAAATTTTTTTTGCAAAATATAATTAATATAAAACAACTTATTGCACATTCACATCTATTAAAAAATGTAATAATGAATATACATATCGGGAGTACCTATTGAAAATTATAAAATATCGTTTGTAAAAATCCTGAACGTTTTTAAAATATAATTTGGCCAATAATAATTCATTATGTTACAGAATCAAAAATAATTGGTCTTACAGTCTATAACCTGGTTAATAAAAACATTTGAGTCGATTTATGCCGAATGTTCCGGCGGCGGCTCAAGTACCTAAATATAGATCGTCGGCGACTCAGCGCCGACTCGAAGTTGGTCGCCTTCGACCTCTGATCCACTCCCATACATTTAGTCCAATGTTAATACCATTTAATGTTTTTGAGTACAAGATTAAACTTCGCAGTGTTGCCATGCAAAACAACAGAAAATGTCACTGTTTGTTATCAAAACAATGCATATTTTATAAAAAAGAAGAAGACAATTGTAAATTTAATATGAAAATTTAAATTAAAAACAAAAAAATGTATTTTGAAGCGTCCATTTTAATGTTTATATATATAAAAATTTTATTTTTTTTTCATCAGCTGTTAACACTTTTGCATTTCGTGCTTAAGATTAAACCACCTCCATTGGGCGCTTAAACTTGTAAACAAAAAAACTTGTAAACCAATTGAGTACTCAAAAACATCTTTCGAGGATTAATTTTAATTTAATCGCTAATCTTTCACCTAAAGATTGGCCTTTAATAAATTTGAGATCAAGTAATTTTAAAATAACAATGAATATTCCTTAGTGTAAAAAGTAAATATTTTTACAACTATGCACAAAACAGAAAATAATAATAATTTCAAATGAATATAATAGCCCTTCAGACCAAGTCGAAATTAATTAATTTGTGTTCGAAATTCTAAATGAAATCTTACCTGATCAGACCGGTATTTTTGACACTTGAACGGATTTGGCATGCAAAGAAAAAACGTTCTTCAGCGTAGAATTGAACATTTTAAGCATTAAACAGTCGCGTTAATCACTTTTGTCACACTTTTATTTAAAAAAAATTCAATTGTTTGCTGTTTTTATGTTGTTCTTAACTTTTTATTATTTTTTGTTCTATGCGTAGTTGTAGAAATTTTTACTTTTATAATAAGACAGTGATGTTTGTTGTGGTTAGACCTGGTTCACACTTCGAAAATTAAACTTGAAAAGCAAAACTTGATCGTGTAACGTCCAAGTAAAGGTGTTATTAGACGACATGTATTTTACATATATACTCTCACTTTTTTATCCATATGTAATTCCAAATGTATGTTAAAATTGTTATTTTACATACGATTCATAATTTTTGCTATAACACCTGTCTGTTTTTTCCATATGACATAACCTATAAATCAAAATTATAATTTTGTTTATTTAAAAAATTTGTTTATTAAAAATGAAAAATACTTTTTTTTCATGTTATTTATTCATTTTCCTTAATTATTTTTCAAACAACAACTGTTTTGTTTATGTTTGTCACACGAATATAGCAAATAGGACGCTTGAAAGGCAAAAATAAGAATTTATCAATATTTGACTTAACATGAAATCAATCGTTTCTTTCAGTCTGTACAGGTAAAATTTCATTTTTAATTATTTAATTTTAACTCGGTCTGAATGGGTTATAATATTGTTGAAAATCTTTATACAAGTTTAAAATTACATGAAAAATTTGTATTTCTAATACTTTATAAGAGTTAAGAAAAGTATGTTTAGTCTAATAGTATGCTTTTTGGCATTTGTTATTGATTACAAACATAGTATTATTAAAACAAAATTTTCTAATATATTATAAATTAAAATTGAATCGTCTTCTTTATGATAATAAATGGTGTATTTTTAGCAAATTCATAAGTAGGTGTACTCATTTTTATACCCTTCACCTTCGTGAGAAGGGTATATATAAGTTTGTCATTCCGTTTGTAATTTCTATAATATAATTTTCCGACCCTATAAATTCTGGATCCTTATATATAGTCGATTAAGTCATGTCCGTCTGGCTGTTTGTTGAAATCAGTTTTTAGAGGACCCCATATCGACGAGATCCGAATCTTCAATAATTCTGTTATACATGCTTTCGAAAAGATCGCTATTTAAAATCAGCAAAATCAATCTATAATCCGAGACAACCTCTGAAAATTTCATCCAAAAATACATACATGTATTTGTTTATGTTTTGTTATAAAAGCAACAACAACACTGTGAATTGGAAAAAGATGTACATGCGTGTGAAGATGTTTTTGGTTTTATTCAGCTGTGTATTTTGTTTTGTATGTTTGGATGATGTTGACTTCATTGAGTTTTGTATTTTGTTTTCTTTTTGTGAATTCTGTTCGTATATTTGGATGTAGGTTGGTTTTATTGCATTGTTTATTTTGTTTCTCGTTATGTATGTTTAGATGTCTGTTGGCAAAGAATAAATAAGAAATGAAACTGTTGTCAAAAGTACCTAAGTCTACTGTCATCCGGTACCTAACTCTAAGAATGTATTAGTAGATTTCTCAAGTCACCATAGTTGCAAAAAATAGTATTGAAAAATATTGAAAAAAATTATTACATTTCAATTTATACTTTGAAAGGTTTCTTAAGATATTTTGCACATATTTTATCTATAAACATTTTATAAACACGTCTATTTGTTTTTTAATCTATAATATTGAAAAATAATTTATTTATTTGAAATATCTTTTTCGTTTTCCATACGAGAATTTACAACATTGTTTTTTTAGTTTTTATTTCAAACAACAAAAATTCAATGTCAAAAAACAAAAAATATTTTATTTTTCGTTTGTCAAAAATATATTATTTTCGGGCTATTAAATGTGTTTAAATTGTGCAAAAAAATTATAAAATATAATGTTAAGTGATAAAAAATATTTCAAAGTGCTATTATCCTCAAATTTTCGCGAAAAAGTTTATAAGTTTTGGGAGAGAGAATACAATTTTTACATATGTGTTGGATTTACACAGCACTCGTCTATGAGAAGAGCGTAATGTTATTGTTTTAAAAAAATGACAGCGTTTCACTTCTTGTTTATTCTTTGTCTGTTGGTTTAATTGCCTTGTGTATTTTTTATTTCGTTTAGCGTTGTTGTTGTTCATTTTGTTTTGCTTTTGGTGTAATAATAATGTAGTCGGGAAAAATTTAAAATTTTTAATTGTAATATGAATGGTTCTATAAATCGACTTTCTAATAATCGAACAACCGTTTTTTTTGTCGAAAAAAAAAAATCGAGGGGTGAAGTCGACTATTTTGTTCCAAAAAAAATTGTTTGTTGTTTTTGTAGAATTGACTTCACTTTATTATATTATCATGAGTTTTGGCAACACTGCGCGTAGTACTTTTTTATATATATCGAATAGGTACTAATTGTGTACAACAGTAGTACACAAAAGTTCAAATGTACTAATTTTTACATCTATGTTTTTTGTTAAATAGAGTAGTAATTATAATTTTACACTTTTAAGCAACGTTGCTTAGGGACGCTGGTAAAATTAAAGAAGAAACACAATTTCACACCACGGCAGAGGAAACAATAATTTAATTGCGAAATTTTTTTTTGCGATTTCCAGGTTTAAATACAGATAAATTAAACAAGTTCATACGTTAATTTAACATTTTTTTTTTAAAGTTCAATAAGCATTGAAAAATAGTTGGAGTAAATTGCGCGAATAATTTTTACAGCATTTTCGCCTTAAGTGCCGATTTTGTGTTCGGTTTTTCTATTTCTTCGCATATTATATATTTTTAAGGCGAATAGAAGAAGCACAAAGCATACAGACTGTAGGTGAGTACATGTCTGGAAATTAATAAAAATCTATTTATTGTTGCATTTTATAACGTTAATCGGTGTTTAAAGAATTTTGAATGGTTTTCTAAATATTTTAATATAAATCACAATTAAAATAAATACCAGTGGTGAATTAAGCCAAAATGAAATAGCAAACGATTTTCTTTGAATATTTATGTGTACTTGTGTTTGTTGTCTGTTAACCCGAAAATGGAGGTTACTGCTGCTGCCGCTAACGTCATTGTGGCGAAATAAAGCATTATATTTTTATACAACAAATCAGTTTGCCTAAATGCCTGCCGGTAAAGAAATAAATAAACTATAAATCTGATTTTTATATTTTTTTATAGAAAAAGGCGTCTTACTTAAATCGGAATTTGTTTGCTAAAAAGAAAAAAGAACAACTCACACCCACGTGCATTTATTTCTGAAAAAATACCGGGACAAGATTAACGCGGACAGTACAAGACGTCGGAGAGAACGTTGCTTTTACTATAAGGCAATGGCGATGCTTTCGACAGATGAAGCCAGCAAATTGCTGGATTTCTCACAAAAGCTTGATATTAATCTTCTCGACCGCATAGTCGAATGTTTATATACATCGCAGGGTGAGCAGCTTCGTTTGGCCCAAGATATACTTACCACGCTTAAGGAGCATCCTGATGCATGGACGCGTGTAGATAGTATTTTGGAGTTTTCACAAAATCAACAGACTAAATACTACGCATTACAAATTTTAGAGGAAGTAATAAAAACGCGTTGGAAAATTCTACCCCGCAATCAGTGCGAGGGTATCAAAAAATATGTTGTCGGTCTTATAATAAAAACGTCCTCGGACGCTGCTACTATGGAAGCGAACAAGGTTTATTTAAATAAGTTGAACATAATATTGGTGCAAATATTGAAGCGTGAGTGGCCACGCAACTGGGAAACCTTTATTAGTGACATTGTTGGCGCTTCAAAGACCAATGAATCATTATGCAAGAACAATATGATTATATTGAAAAATCTTAGTGAAGAAGTTTTTGATTTTTCCTCCGGTCAAATAACACAAACTAAAGCAAAACATTTAAAGGACACTATGTGTTCAGAATTTTCTCAAATATTTCAGCTTTGCTCCTTTGTCCTTGAAAGTTCAATGAATGCTCCGCTTATACAGGTTACACTTGAAACTTTATTGCGTTTCCTCAATTGGATACCATTGGGTTACATTTTCGAGACAACGTTGATCGAAACTCTTATTTTTAAATTTCTTAGCGTTCCGATGTTTAGAAATGTTACTCTTAAATGTTTATCGGAGATTGCTGGCCTCACTGTTCCAGATTACAACGAAAATTTTGCAAATCTTTTTAAAGATACTATGACACAGTTGGATCAGATGATCAGTCAAAATTCAAGCATGAATCATATTTATGCCAATGGTTGCGATAGCGAACAAGAATTCGTTCAAAATTTGGCAATGTTTTTATGCACTTTCCTTAAAGAGCACGGAAAACTGGTGGAAGATGTGAAATATGTCGATTATTTAAACCAAGCATTACTTTACTTGGTGATGATATCTGAAGTTGAAGATGTTGAAGTATTTAAAATATGCTTAGAGTATTGGAACAGTTTGGTAGAAGACTTATATACAAGCGAGTCTTTCGGAGGTGGCTCTAACGTTCATTTAGGACAAACTCTAGCCAGACGCAACGCTGCTTTTCCGCGACGTCGATTCTATTCAGAAATATTATCAAAAGTACGATACATTATGATATCACGCATGGCTAAACCAGAAGAAGTTCTTGTTGTTGAGAATGAAAACGGAGAAGTGGTCCGCGAATTCATGAAAGACACTAACGCCATTAATTTGTATAAAAATATGCGTGAAGCATTAGTGTTTTTGACACATTTGGATTATGGTGATACCGAACGAATAATGACAATGAAACTCTTAAATCAGGTCAACGGCACTGAATTTTCGTGGAAAAATTTAAATACGTTGTGCTGGGCAATCGGTTCCATATCAGGTAAGTCATGTATTTTTAATTAATTTTATATATATTTTTTATATATTTTATTTAAATATAACTCTGGTATCCAGAGTTAATTTTACTTTAGCGTAAATTATACAATTTAGATTTGATGCTTCATTTTTATATTAAAGAAACGGTTGTCCATTGACTTATTATGCCTTGGTACCTTGGAATGTGTTTTAAATATGTTGATATTGCCTTTTAATAGAGTGATACGTTACCTGTACTCTCTTAGAATATGGCAACATACAGTATTGGCCAAAACAAATGCATCCCTTATTGAAGTTTTCGTTACAGTAGTTCTAGTTATAACAAAAGAAGACAAAAAGGGTCGTTAAAAAACGGTAACAAAAAATTTGTGTTATTAAAGAAAAATTTTTTTAAAAATATTCATATTGCTCAGAATTTTATTGGTCAAAACATTAAAATGATTTTTTAGATGAATTTTTCCATTATTTTTTATTGATTTTATTTAGAATTAATTAGATTTTAATTAGAAATTATATTTTATGTGTAAAAATATCCTTTTTACATTGTTTTTTAATGATAAAATTAATTTTTTTCATCACTTTATTGGCCGTATAGCACCAGACATCTAAATCGGAGGTACTACTAAATCTTAAATAAAATAAGTAAGAGTTCTATATTCGGCTGTGCCGAATCTTATATACCCTTCACCATGATGTGTTTAAAGCCTTTTGTACCTTTTGAAGAACGAAAAAGTACCAAAAAGTCCCCATCTATGGGTCCTCAGTTAATCCGGGCCATACAAACTTAATTACATGTTCCTAGGTTCAATATTGTAGAAATTGTAAAAAGTACCTTTTGAAGAACGAAAAAGTACCAAGAAGTCCCCTTTTACTGGTTCTCACTTAATCCGGGATATACGAACTTAATAACATGTTTCTAGGTTCAATATTATAGAAATTTCAAAAAGTACCTTTTGAAGAATGAAAAAGTACCAAAACGTACCCTTTCATGGGTCCTCACTTAATCCTGGCCATACATACTTAATTACATGTTTCTAGGTTTAATATCGTAGAAATTGCAAAAAGTACCTTTTGAAAAACGAAAAAGTACCAAAAAGTCCCCTTTTATGGGTCCTTACTTAATCCGGGCCATACATACATAATTACATGTTTCTAGGTTTAATATCGTAGAAATTGCAAAAAGTACCTTTTGAAAAACGAAAAAGTACCAAAAAGTCCCCTTGTATGGGTCCTCACTTAATCCGGGTCATACATACTTAATTACATGTTTCTAGGTTCAATATTGTAGAAATTGCAAAAAGTACCTTTTGAAGAACGAAAAAGTACCAAAAAGTCCCCTTTTATGGGTCCTCACTTAATCCGGGCCATACATACTTAATTACATGTTTCTAGGTTCAATATTGTAGAAATTGCAAAAAGTACCTTTTGAACAACGAAAAAATACCAAAAAGTCCTCTTTTATGGGTCCTCACTTAATCCGGGTCATACATACTTAATTACATGTTTCTAGGTTCAATATTGTAGAAATTTCAAAAAGTACCTTTTGAAAAACGAACAAGTACCAAAAAGTCCCCTTGTATGGGTCCTCACTTTATCCGGGCCATACATACTTAATTACATGTTTTTAGGTTCAATATTGTAGAAATTGCAAAAAGTACCTTTTGAAGAACGAAAAAGTACCAAAAAGTCCCCTTTTATGGGTCCTCACTTAATCCGGGCCATACATACTTAATTAAATGTTTCTAGGTTCAATAATGTAGAAATTGCAAAAAGTACCTTTTGAACAACGAAAAAGTCCCCTTTTATGGGTCCTCACTTAATCCGGGCCATACATACTTAATTACATGTTTCTAGGTTCAATATTGTAGAAATTGCAAAAAGTACCTTTTGAAAAACGAAAAAGTACCAAAAACTCCCCTTGTTTGGGTCCTCACTTAATCCGGGCCATGCATACTAAATTTCATGTTTCTAGGTTCAATATTATAGAAATTTCAAAAAATACCTTTTGAAGAACGAAAAAGTACCAGAAAGTCCCCTTTTATAGGTTCTCACTTAATCCAGGCTCTACATACTTAATTTCATATTTCTAGCCAATGACAACGTAACGTTACGTGATGTTCTTTCTTTGCTTTGTGTTTATTAACAAGCAATTACAATAACAAAACAATTTACCGTTTGATGCTCCATTTTGTTTTTGTTGTTTTATTATTTCTGCATAAGCATGCACGAAAAATCTAACTTTTTGATGAAATTTTCAGAGGTGGTCTCGGATTTTTACTCATATCTTCGTTATTTATGGACCGATTGGACTGATTTTAAATAGCGTTCTATTCGACCGTATTTCCAATAGAATTATTGAAAATTCGGGTCTCGCAGATATCTGGGGTCTTCTGAAAACTGATTTCAACATACACATAGACAGACAGACAGACGAACAGAAGGACATGGCTAAATCGACTCCGCTATCTATAAGGATCCAGAATATATATACTTTATAGGGTCGGAAAATTATATTATAGAAATTACAAACGGAATAACAAACTTATATATACCCTTCTCACGAAGGTGAAGGGTATAATTAAGAAACAATGAATAAAAATTCTTCAAAATGTTAAATTATCAACAAAATTAATTTTTAAGATTTTTAACTGAAAAAGTTTTTGGACCAAATTTCAAGCAAAATTTCAATATTTGGCAAGCCGTCCTCGGAAGTTAAAAAGGGACTTAAAAATCATGGAATCTTCATGAATAGATACAATAAGTTAAATTTAACACAAAATTAACATATTTTGAAAATTCAGAATGTCGTATGTAAATTACAGTTTGGTAATTTATACTAATACAGAAAATAAAATGTATGTTTCTTTATATTTCTGCAGAAATATGATTTTATTTTTGAAAAAATAATAAAAGTGAAAATTTGTATGTGACAATTTGATACCATTATTGTACTAGGTTTAATTCCTTCATCTGTAATATCCCTGCTGAGTTCTGAATTTTAAAAATGTTCATATTTGTTGAACTTTTAATATTAAAATTAACTTATTTCAACATTATTCTATCTGTTCATCAACATTCCTTTTAATTTCAGTCCATTTTAAACTTCCGATAATGATTTTAACTGCCAATTATTGAAAAGTTGTTCGAAATTTGACCCAAAAATTGGTAGTTTGTCATTATCTGTAGACAAATATAAAACTTTTTCATCTCAAAATCTTCTCAAAAATTAATTTTACATATAATTTAATATTATGATGAAATTGTTTTCATTGCTTCTTAATCTTATTTAAGAAATTTTGAAAGTGGCACCTACGATTCAGCTGTCTGGTGCTATACGGCCAATAAAATTTTGAAAAAACTAATTTTAACATTAAAGAATAAAGCAAAAAAAAAAAAAAATTAAATAATCGAAAAATCCGATTTAAAACATTATTTTTAAGGGGTTGCAAATGGTTTGTCCAATAAAATTTTGAATAATATGAATATTTTTTTTTTTTAATTTTTTTTTTCATATAAATAAAAAATCATATAATTTTTTTGTTAGTTTTTTAAAGACCAATTTTTGCTTGTGGATTTTCCTCTTTTAACCAACATCTCACTTTTCTTCAATATCATGAAGAATTTATATAATTATATACTTTGGCTTAAAAAGCTTTAAAATTATGTAATATATGTATATTTTTGTATAATTTAGGTATTTTAAAATAATTAAATTTATTTATTTGTTTTTGAGAAAAATATTATAGCTTACATATATTTACTCCTTCTTCAACAAAGATATTAAAATTATATTGTTAAATTTTTATATTATTTTTATACTCTTCACCTTCGTGAGAAGGGTTTGTAACTTCTATAAAATAACTTTCCGACCCTATAAGTATATGTTTTCTGGATCCTTATAGCGGAGTCTATTAAGCCATGTCCATCTGTCTGTTCAGTTTTTAGAGGACCCCAGGTATCGGCGTGATCCGTATCTTTAATAATTCTCTTTGACATGGTTTCATCAAAATCGGTCCATCAATAACGGAGATATGATCACAAATCCGAAACAACTTTTGAAAGTTTCATCAAATACAAATACGATTTTTGCGTGCTTTGATAAATAAGCAGCAACAACACTGTGAATTAAAAAAAATATGAACATATGTTTGTATGTATTTGGTTGCATTACGGAGTTTATTTTGTTTCGTATGTTTGATGTCTGTTGGTTTGATTGAGTTGTGTACTTTGTTTTTGTTTTATTCTGTGGATTCTGTTCGTATATTTGGATGAAGCTTGATTTTATTGCGTTGTGTGTTTTGTTATTGCTTTTTTGTTGTATAACTTTTTATGTTTTATTTCGTTTCTTTGTTTTGCTTTTGCTATACATAATAATATAGTCGGGATGCATATGTTTTAAATACAGTATGGCGAAGGAGATATAAAATGCGGCACAGCCAAACATAGCACTCTTGCTTGTTTATATTAGAGGTTATTACTCTTGGTAGTATATTTAATACCCTATCATATTTACACCGACCTTTTTATATAAAGCGTTAGCACCCTTTTAAATTCAATGTAAAGTTTGAAGATTATAACAAAAAAATAGTTTCGAAATATCTTAACACAACTAGATTTTAGCAGTTATTAAGTTTTCACCACATTCTTTATGTTACCATTTGCTTGAGACATTCTTGCCGTTTCTTAAAATCCAATTTTCCAGAAGACATTTGAAGAAGTTTACGTTCTGCTCCAAATTTATAATTTCAATAAAAAAAATCATTACAACACCCTACGGTTATTGCATTCTCGCTGCGGAACGACCGGAAATATACACTGCCAAAGATTGTCAACTCCAAATTTGTAATTTCCATAAAAAATATTGCCAAATATACAATGAACAATTTGAGAAACTGCTTCTTATTTTTGATATTTGGCGTTTCTGATATTTTCCAAGAACATTTATTTTTCACAACGTCTTTTTAATTTTTTATATTTTTCCTTAATAATTTTGTAAATTTATATTTTTTAATTTAATTTTTTTTGTTATTGGCGGTATGCCGATCAGCTGTTTATATTGTTGGTGAATCTACCAAGCATATATACTAGACCTTTACTCATGGTAGTTCTAGTAAATACATACCATACTTAATGGCACTTTACTACCAAGGGTCTCTATGGACATGAAGTCGAAGTGCTTTACATGAGTATTTGGCGCGTAGCCCTATCTCACGGTGGAACTTTTCCAACCACTGGGTCAGTATTATAAACAACTCACTACTGGCCCCTTGTGTATCTTACACGCAGGTCGCAATTTTTGTACGTGGATAATTCGGTCCATGTACAAGCACTTTGCTCAAGTACTTGAGCAACATAATTTTTGACCATTGCTATCCCGTTGCCACAAATGGGATGGCCTCTGTTGAGTCGGCAACAGTACCTAGAGAAGTATCCGGTAAACCGAAACACGAATCCTTCAAATAAGCCGACTTTGTTCTTACTCACAGGGACATTCTCTGAAATATTGACTTACATCAGTCCTTTAACCGCCACTTACTCTTTTCGCAAATTTGTATTTAAACCACAGCCACTACGTGGATGCCGAAGGAACCTCAACCAACAGGACATACACTGGGGCATATTGCTATAAGCCATGTCCGTCTGTCTGTCTGTTGAAATCAATTTTCTGAAGACTCTACATAGATATCTTTGGGATCCAAATCTTCAATAATTCTGACAGACATGCTTTCGAGAAGTTTCCTATTGAAAATCAGCATAAATAACTGAGATATGGCAAAATCTGAGACTACCTACTAAAAATTTCCCTAAAAAAATATAAATAAAAGCATAAAAACAACAAGGATATGAAGCAGTAATATGTTGGTAATACAGTTTGATGGTTTTAGTACAGTACAATGGTTAATATTGATATTAATAAATAAATAAAAAAATGAATATATCTTTCTGCGCTAATACAGTTTATATTTGTTTGTGTGTTTGTATGTTATGTGTGACATGTGTGCAGAGATACAAGCAGATTCAAAACGCGGCTTGTACTACAAATGATCTATTTATAATAAAATACAAAAATTAATTGAAATTTTATAAAATTAAATTCAGTTCTAAAAATAAATAAAAGCTGTTTTTAAAAACATACTTGGTGAAGGGTATATAAGATTCGGCACAGCGGAATATAGAAATCTGACTTGTTTTAGCCTATTTTTAGAATTTAACTGCCATTTTTAAGGGCATTTTCCTATAATCGCACTTTAATAAATGTTTAGTGTCTCATGTTAGCTTCTCTATACCCCCGGATTGCAATACACTAAGATGGGATCTGTCATCAAGGAAACATGCTTTGTTTTATGACAATTCCTCACTACTAGACTTGAAGAGACTTCAGAAACCTTTCAAATAATACCATATGTTGTACATTTTGTTTAAGAAATACTGTAAAATTTAAAAAATAACTTAAAATGGACTTTTTGTAAGCGGTCCAGCCCACGAACGGCTATCGATTGACTAGAAATATTTTGGGAACCATTAAACGTAATAAAGATTATTTGAAGCTGGGTAAAATATTGAATTTTGACCTGAAAATCGGGTTCCCCATACGATATATTTTTGAAAACTGTCCAGCTCACAAATGAACAACATGGCCAGCCATTCCCAACTAATATTTATACCCTACACCACAATAGTGGGAAGGGTATTATGCATTTGTGATGATATTTATAACGCATTAAAATATTAGTACCTTAAAGTGTACCGATCGATTCAGAATCACTTTCTGAGTCTATCTGGTCGCAATTTTAAAGATTATTTGATGAAATTTGGAATACGTCTACTTTGACCAAAGGACGAAGCCTATTGAAAATGGTTAAAATCTGTCCATTATTTCATCTCGCCCCCATACAACTGAACCTCCCGAAATATCTTGTATAATATAAATGTATCTCGATGAAAGTTCGCACAACTTTGTTTTATTCAAGCCTTGATACCCTTGCCGAATTTTATCGGGATTGGTCCAAATTTGCTGCTATCCCTCATATAAAGTTTCTTTTAGAAAATAAGTTCTTAGTTAATAAATTGCTTATAAATATCGGACTCAAGGTAATATTCAAGGTAAATGCTTTATTATGAAAATTAAATCACATTTATTATTTATTATTTATCATATGTTCGGCCAAGCCCGACTATACTTTCTTACTTGTTTTTTATTAGTTTTAATTTTTTAAGAACTTCTTCAAAAATATATAAAAGCAGTATTTTTTTTAAATCGGAAAATTATCGGTAATTAAAACAATTAGGAAAGTATAGTCGGGCATGGCCGACCATATGATAACCTACACCATTGAGTATGTTTAAAATATGTATTATTTTTAATAATGCATTTCAATTGTTTACCTTAATATTTTAACAATTTGTTGAAAAAACTGATTTTCTAAAAGAGGGAAATTTTAACTTGTCAAAACACTCAAAAGTTTATCTAAATTTTTTGACCACTTTAAAGGATCCTACGTGAAATTACGTTTAAGCACAATAAATTGTTTGACCTATAGGCAAATAAAAAATATAATCTGTAATTTTTTAAAATAGCTTTGTCGCACTTTTGAAATAAATAGTTGTTTAATTTTCTTAAAGTAGAAAAAAAATTTTCTAATTATTGACATTTAATTTTTGTTGTTGTTGAATTTTAATTTACAAACAGAGTTTGTAATATAAAATTCGTGATAATTAAATATTAATCTAAAAATTAAAACATTTTATAAATAATTTCGAAGTATCCAGTTTTGCACGTTTTGAAAAAAAGTTGATTTTTAATATTTTGTACAAAGTTGTTTTGCTTTTATGACACTTTTTATACGTTTAAGCGTACTTTCGACCAAGGTCTCAATGGTCCGGTGCGGAATACTAGACTAGAAAATTCTGCGCTGAAAGCCAATTCTTTTTTTTTTTGCCGTATGCTTCGAATCCCCATCCAATCCCAATACATTTTCAAATAATTACAAAGTATTATTTGAAAATGTATTGTAGTCTGAAAAACTAAAACATTTTGTAGTTTGGAATGTATTAAGCTTTTTAAAAAAATTTACAAAATACACAATTTATTTGTAGTTTTCTTTTGGGTTTTAATTTGTAAATTGTGTTTCTTTTATTTTTCACCATAATTTTCTTCATAATCAATTTGAAATTGAAAATAAACCCAAAAAATAGGTTTCATAATACATGAATGGAAATTCTTCAATACATTTTGACAACAAATTTTATTTTGTATTAAAGACAATGGAACTCTGATATTAATACAAAGTATTGTAATGTAAAACCCCCTTTAGTGGTCTATAAACTTCAAATACATACATACAAACATAGAGATATCCATTATACCCTACACCACTATAGTGGGGAGGGTATTATGCGTTTGTGCTGATGTTTGTAACACCCAAAAATATTGGTTATAGACCCACCTTAATGTATACCAATCGGCTCAGAATCACTTTCTGAGTCGATTAAGCTATGTCCGTCTGTCTGTGTGACCATGCTACAGGTCGTAATTTTCAAGATAATTTGATGAAATTTAGCACATACTCTTCTCTTGGTTCAAGGACGAATATTGAAAATAGTTGAAATCGGTTCATTATTTCGCCTAGCCCCCATACAACCGTACCCCCGAATCAGGCCTTTAGGCTCATAATTACGTTAAATGTTCTATTATGTCAACAAAAATATGTAAAACTTAGTTTTATAAAACGATAAATTACACTACTAATTTTTATAGTGATCGAGCCTCAATTGACCCAAGCCAATTGAGGCCTGAAAGCCAATTCTTTTTTTTTTTTTGCCGTATGCTTCGAATCCCTATCCTGTTGGAGTGCATTCTTTAACAAAATCTGCATTATTGGATTGAAAATACTCAAATAATCCTCCTTTTTCATGTCATCCTCCTTTTTTATGTCATGTTAACATACTTATTTTTTTAATTGTTCCACAAGTAGGCGTGGCTTCTCGCCCACTTGAAATTTCAAAGTAAAATGTAGCCCATAACCTCTTTCCGAAATACAAGAATAAACTGTTAAAATTTCAAGAAAATCGTTTCAGCCGTTTAGTTGTCTATAAGCTTGAAATACACAAACATACAAACAGATATTAATTTTTACTAGAGTTCATAATGGGAGCTCCGCCTCCCTAATCGGCATGTGTAAAATGAGTACAGATAAAAATTATTTTTTTTAAGATTATATGTGGCATCACTGGATTACTGTGTTGTTTACTTTTTATACCCTTAACTTTCGTGAGAAGGGTATATATAAATTTGTCATTCCGTTTGTAATTTTTATAATATAATTTTCCGACCCTATAAAGTATATATATTCTGGATCCTTATAGATAGCGGAGTCGATTAAGCCATGTTTGTCTGTTAAAATCAGTTTTTAGAGGACCCCAGATATCGGCGAGATCCGAATCTTCAATAATTCTGTTAGACATGCTTTCAAGAAGATCGCTATTTAAAATCAGCAAAAATAAAAAAAGCAAAAATCCGAGACAAACTCTGAAACTTTTATCAAAAAATGTCATATTTTGTTCATGCTTTGTAAAATAAGCAACAACAACATTGTATATTAGATAACGATGTACACGTGTGTGTAGAAGTATGTATGATAAGCCTTTGGCCAAAATCGGATGTATACTGTAAGAGTAAAAGTGGTCACAAAAAATCGCATTGCCTATTAATTATAAAGATATACATGTATATGTAGGGTAGAAGGGGGACCATACCCACTTTTTTTTGAAACGTCCTCAAATTAAACCACAATACATATTCTTAATTTTTTTCTTGGTTCGGATACTTAGATATGTTGGCTTTAGTTTTATTCCTTTAAATTTTTCTTAAGTCATCCTCATGTACATATTTTTTTAACTTTTCCGCACTGACCAAAAACGGCGATACCGCCCCTTCCATGGGGTAAATGCGCCAAGGGGATGGGACAGATTTGTCATTAGTAAAATAAAAGAAAAAATTAAAAAAAAAAATTATTTTGCTGTTTTATACCTTAATTCATTAAACAAAGTATAATAAATCAGATATTTATTGTTTATTTCACAAAACTTAACAAAAAAAATAAAACAAATTATTACTGTTTTTTTCTATATTTTAACCAAATTTTGTTCTACATCACAAGCATTACATATATTTGGCGCATGTGCCCCACGACATTTCTGGGGTTTAGTTTCAATATTTTTCGGGCTTCAAATTATATTATCGGAAATTTTATTATGTTTTATTGTTCACTATTATTGACATTCTAATACTGACCAATATATTTTTTCTATCACAAAAACTAAAAAAGTTAGCACAAAAAGTTCACACAGTGAAATATTTTCACAGCCCTTTGAAAAACAATTAATCATGTCTGCCTCCCATCATAGGTAAAGTTAATGTTTCAAATTTTCAGGGATGATAGATAACCGATAAACGAAAACAAAATTTAATAATGCGATAAAATCGATTACTCGGTTTTCAAGTTATTCGCATTTACAGATGTGCCCCTTTGGCGAATGGTCCCCCTTCTACCCTATATACTTAGATGGAATATAGATATCTCTTATTCTCCTGAGTTTAAAAAATAAATATCGCGAGAAATATTATATTTAAAAACAGAAAACATATTTCTCTCATGAAACGAGTACAAATAAATTTGTCAAGATTTTTATAATATAGTACACAAAGTATATTTTATTCGTACAAACCCTACATCACTTTAGTAGTCGCCCTCGCCGGACTATAACTTCTGAAATGTTTATTTTAGAGGTGTTTGTCAAATTTCAAAAACAGTTTCCTGTTGTACTCTATTCCAGGTATTTATAGATTATTTAATTCGTATCACTATGGTATCAAAGGGTTGAAAAACAAATTTTGTATGAACATTTTTCTTATAAACCTTCGATAAATTGTTATGAATAATCCCATAGTTTTTAAATTTTAGTTATGTGTGTGTCGATTTTTTTTTATTAAAATAAATGAATAAAAATATATTATGTATAAAATAAATATTTTTAATTGTTAGACGTTTATTACTATTTTTTATTAATGAAACATCAATTTATATTTTAGGTGCTTTTTGCGAAGAGGATGAGAAACGTTTTTTGGTGACCGTAATTAAAGATCTACTGGGCTTATGCGAACAAAAAAAGGGGAAAGATAATAAAGCCATTATTGCGTCGAATATTATGTACGTTGTAGGACAGTATCCACGATTTTTAAGAGCTCATTGGAAGTTTCTTAAAACAGTTGTAAATAAACTTTTCGAATTTATGCATGAGACTCATGACGGTGTCCAGGATATGGCATGCGACACTTTTATTAAAATTGCTATCAAGTGCAGGCGATATTTTGTAACAATACAACCAAATGAGGCTTGCACGTTTATTGATGAAATCTTAAGTACTATGAGTAGCATTATTTGTGATTTACAACCGCAACAGGTATGTATCTACAGTCCGTATTGAATACGGCGGTTAACATTTTAATTTAGTTTCCCTAGTGTATATGGTGCATTTCGTTCGTCAGCGTATTATTGGTTTGGTTCACATGTGATATCGTTATATAACAATTTTACAAGAGAAACAAAAAGTTATTTTAATTGAAAACTTTGTTTCTATCAGACCGATTTATTTTATTTAATAAATATTGTTTTTGATTAGTTAGATTCCGGTGATTGTGTATTCATGTAATGCTTTAAGGATCAATCAAAAACATACTGGAATATTTGTAAAAACAGCTGTTTTTGCAAATATTAAAATAAAAATTTAAATTTAAAAATTAAATAATATTGATTTTCAAAATTTTCCATTTGTTTCGTATATATTAAACTTTGCTTTAGTTTACAAAAATAGTTTCGTTAAGTCATGTAATATTTAACGAAATTAGGGATTTTTCCGTAACAAAGTTATATTGTAATATACAATAATTATTTTTGATTTAACAAAATAAAATTATTTTGTTACAATTTTTTCTTATTTTATAAATATTAAGCGAGATAGGGTTTCTAACTGGACACTGCTCAGTTAGAACCTTTGTCAGTAAGTGGGACAGTAGGGTACCGGACTATTGCAGGTTAGGAAGTAGAGACGATCGAGCATATCATTTGCCAATGCTCTACGGTACAGAACCTCAGGCTGAAATGGCTAGGGAATAGGTACCATGGCGAACTGGGAGAAATTGCGGGACTTAACCCTCGCAGTCTATTATAAATGTGCCATTTGTATTATACATTTTCCCCTTTAAGAATAGTTGAATTGAAGTCAAAACAATAAATATATTTTTCTCTACAGTGTCACGCACTGTAGAGAAGAATATATTCGACGAATAGGTGTATGGTATTTAAATCCATATATAGATATATCCTCTTGATGTTTTAATTTCTCCATATTATAGTAAAATTAGCTTAAGACAAGTAAACTATTGACAAAATATATTATTATTTTTTTTAAATTCTATCATGAAAAATTTATTTTAGAAATTAATCTATAAAAACATTTCAACATTTTGGAATTTACAAATATATTATTTATTGTTATAGGTTCACACATTCTATGAAGCTGTAGGATATATGATATCCGCCCAAGTTGATCAAGTTCAACAAGATATATTAATCGAGAAATATATGTTTTTACCCAACCAAGTATGGGATGAAATAATTTCTCGTGCATCGAAAAATGTTGATTTCCTCAAAAATATGACTGCCGTAAAGCAATTGGGAAGCATTTTGAAAACGAACGTTGCCGCCTGCAAAGCTCTCGGTCACGCTTACGTTATACAGTTGGGTCGTATTTATTTAGATATGTTAAACGTTTATAAGATTACTTCAGAGAATATTATTCAAGCTATTGAAGTTAATGGCGTGAATGTAAACAACCAACCACTTATAAAAGCAATGCATGTTGTGAAAAAGGAAACGCTTAATCTTATATCTGAATGGGTTTCTCGATCAAACGACAATCAACTTGTAATGGATAGTTTTATACCACCATTGCTGGATGCTATTCTCTTGGATTACCAGGTAAACAATATAACAATATTTGCATAAGTATCATAGCTATTCTACGAATATTATCAATCAAAATAATTTTTTTAAAATTAATTGTTTAATAACTTATTCCATCAAAAAATTCTTGAGTTTTAATAATATGTTAGTTTATTTTACGCTAGCACTTATGACTGACTCATTTGTACTTCACCGAAATCTTGTACTTATGAAATTTCGAGAAAATCTATTCAAAATCTAGTGGAAATAGAAATACAACTAAGATTTTCTGCCAAATTGAGCTAAAATTACATTTAAAAAAAAATAATAATAATAAAAAAGAGAATTTTACTATCTTTAAATGAAAAGGAAAACATTAAATTATGAATGCGATAAAATGATCGTTGAGAAATGCATACAATATATGTACATATATTTTTTATTCTATTCATATATTACAGCTATGATATGTATATATACATTTATATATTTGTATATTTTTTCACAATATTTTTCATTAAAGCGTTGCAAAGTACCGTCAGCTAGAGAGCCAAAAGTTCTTAGTTCTATGGGTGTCATTGTATACAAACTACGAAACGATATTACAAATGAGGTCCCCAAAATATTTGATGCTGTTTTCGAGTGTACTCTTGATATGATCAACAAAAACTTTGAAGATTACCCTCAACATCGTGTTAGCTTTTATGAACTTTTGCAAGCTGTTAACGCCCATTGCTTCAAAGCTTTTCTAAACATACCACCAGCACAATTTAAACTTGTTTTTGATTCTGTTGTTTGGGCTTTTAAGCACACCATGCGTAATGTTGCCGATACTGGACTTAACATTTTATACAAGGTAAGCAATGTCAGATAATTTAAACTAATTAAGTATACCAAACTTTCAAAAATTACTTGCTTTTATTTATATAAAATATGATCTTAATATGAACAAATTTAAATAAGTATTAAAAAACTTTATTTATCATAATTTTTAATTATTTTTACTTTAAACACGCTTAATAATCATATAAGGTCGATAACTATCGGATGCCAATAGGTGGACATCGTAAATAATGTGAAAACCACTGTTTTGGCAAAAAATTGTGGCTTATCAAGTTATTGCCTAACAACAATTGCATATTATTTAGTTTCAAAAACCAAGTTCTTGTACATTTTCAAAGTGGCTTGTTATGTTCTTGAAACAAAAAAATTAATAAATTTTATTTTCAATACGAAATTTATATTTTGTTGTATTTTCAGTTAGGTTTTTAATATGAGAATAAATTTTGCTAAATATGTATAGCTTATCATTCTGTATAAGTAGGCAAAAAAATATTTTAAATGGAATGACAAAACACATTGGTTTAGGGTTTTTACTGAATATTCAGATTAAAATTTGAGACAATCTTGCGTTTATGGTAATTTTACTATTAAATAATATTTTTTGTTTAAAATACAAACAAATTGCACGAAATTGTATTTATTTATTAATTTTCAAATCAAATATTTGAAATTTTTTTAATTTCAAAAATTCATTAAAAATATTGAATCAAAACAATGTTAATAAAAATTGTGTTAACTTAATTTATTTACCATAAGAAAAAATCATTTCTTCAAACAAAATTTAACATCTAATCTTATTCATAGATGCAATAAAAATCCGATATTTAGATGTCAAAAATAACCCGAATTCATTCAATGGCATGCTTATGTTAATTTCATTGGGTTTTCACCTAAGTTTGATGTACTTCGAATATGTTATTTATGTCACTTTTAACTGGGTTTTCATTTATAATGAAATATTTGGTTTTTAAATGCGAAAAATATATAATTGCATTTTTAGATGTGATTTAAATGTCGTTTGTAAAGTATGACATCAATTATTTTTTGCTGGGATGTATTATAAACATTATTGTTAATTTGGAATAATATATAACTCTACGTTATGCACATAGCTTGAACATTACATAAGATATAAACAAAATCGAACATTTTCCAAACAGCAAAATCTTGGTAATTATGAAATTAATTTTGTGCAGTAACAAGGTAAGCCACTTTAATTTCAAAAAATTATATCTCTCGAGATTTTGGCCAAAATAATTTCTTCTTAGCATAATGATAATTGTCTTGTCTTGTTTTATCACAACAACATAAATAATTATCAATTTCGCTTTTATCTTCTTCATTATTAAGGACTTTCTTAAAAAGTGTAAAAAATATATGTGGCAATCGAGTTTATAAAATAAAAATTCTTACAAATAGTTTAAAATCAAAAAGACGCATGACCCTCATATAGCAAATTTACCATAAGCCCTTGATTTGTTTAATTCACAATCATGTCGTATATTGTATCTACTAAAGTGTAGTAACACTGATTCTGAACAGATCTTTGCATCTTATGTTCTCAATGAAAGAAACAATCAAAACAAATATACATACATAACAACGTCAAAAGGTAAAAAAATTAAATAATATTAAATTCACTAATCAAGCGATATAAATCAAATTATTATTATTATTATTATTATTTTTAATTTAATATTCTACTTTTTTCTTTATTACTTTTTTTAATTAATAAATAAAGTGTTTTTTTGTTTTGGAAAACAGCTGTTTGTGGTTTATGTGTAACAACTTTATCGTTTTTGTTTGCCAAAAACTACTGAATTTTTATTATTATATGCTAAAATCAACAATTGGCAACATTCTTACAACATTCTAAAAACATATGAAAAATTGTCGTAGGAATTGTATAGAGTTCTTCTAGTGAGTTATAGAATGTCAAATATATTCGACAGTCGAAATATGGTTCCAAAAATGTATCACCAATTTCATTAAATGATACTGTTTTTAGACGTTGTTAAAGAGCTCTTTTTAAATAGTAGTCAAAAGGACATTTCTGTTTTTATAATACAGAAGCTCTTTCTATATTTTAATTTGATGATGTCGAAAAAAATTGTTTTTATGAAATTCATTACGGTTTGATTTTATTAAAGTTCGTATATATATTTTTTTTAACAAGCATTAAATTAGACATCATATATTTTCTAAACTATCTATCTGATTTTCGCCGTTTTAGTCCATAATCTTGTAGTTTAATAATACTGTTATTAAAATATTATTGTTTATATACAAAGATAATCTATTCAATAATGTCGAGTGATGGATATCTCAAAAAGGTACTTTGCAATGTCTGTATTTTTTTACCAAAAGTAGCTTCAGCTTCAGTCATGGACAAGATATGAAAAATCAGAGTGGTACGATGTAGGAATCTCAAGAAAATCATATTTTAGTAAAATTACTTACATTATTGGCATACAAATTTGGAATCAAATAAAAAGGACATTTTTCTTATGTCCGTGTAAAAATCTTCGCTTCTTTAGTTTTTTTCAGTACTTTCATAAAGTCAATTCTACTTCTTTTTCGATTCTTTGGATTTTTTTGTTGATTTATACTGCGGTCTTTGTAAGACTGGATAGTGCGAGAGAATGAAAGGTTCTTAGGAGTTAGACGATTTATTTATGAGTTTGATGTTGATTGCGTGAATGATTTTTTTGTAAGTATTGCTGGGCAGAGTAATGTTGATGTAGTTGACTTTTATGGCTTTTAACCGTCTTATCTATAGTCGAGCAAAATTATGTACCAACAGGAAATCGCCTAAAACTTCGCAGAAAAAAGGAAGGAAATTATTTGAATCTATCAAATGCTTATATTCTTCAATATCCGTACAATTTTCTGAAATAAACACCGTTTGAGTACCTTTGGATAAATTTAGATCAGATGCTTTAATTTTAGGTGCGTCCATTTACTTTTTCAGCAAATACTTGCTCTTGGTTTTTGATCTTCTTGTTGTTTTTTTTTTTGAGTTAGTAGACGCTTTTGTAATAACAATTATTACTAAATAGTAACAACTTTTACTTATTGAAGCTTTTGTAATAACAATTATTACTAAATAGTAACAACTTTTACTTATTGAAGCGAGCTATTTATTATTAATAACACAACTCCTTACTTATTATACATGTGTCTGTATTTTTTTATTTACAGATGTTACAAAATTTGGAGCAACATCCAACTGCAGCACAGAGTTTTTATCAGACATATTTTACAGATATTTTAATGCAGATTTTTTCAGTGGTTACTGATACTTCTCACACAGCTGGTCTTGGAAATCATGCAATCATATTGGCATACATGTTTTCGTTGGTCGAAAATAATAAAATAACTGTGAATTTGGGTCCCATTCCAGATAATACTATTTTCATTCAAGAATATGTGGCCTCATTGCTCAAATCGGCATTCAGTCATTTAACTGACAACCAAATCAAAGTCTTTGTTACGGGACTTTTTAATCTAGACGAAAATGTACAAGCATTTAAAGAGCATTTGAGAGACTTCTTAATTCAAATTAGAGTAAGTGAAAACATGCATATTATAAATAATGACCTCTTTATTTCTAAAATATGTTTATTCTCTAAATTAATACAGGAAGTTACCGGAGAAGATGATTCGGACTTATATTTGGAGGAACGAGAAGCCGCACTTCGGGAGGCACAGGCTAATAAAATGCAAATGCAACGTAATATACCTGGAATGTTGAATCCACATGAATTGCCAGAGGACATGCAGGATGAATAATTTAATTTTGAATTCGTTCATGTTCTGCTTTAAAGTAAAAAACAAAATCAGAGAATTGAAATTGAATATAAATTACGTGACACTTTTGAATAATTCTAAATATTGTTTATATATGATATTTGTCGAAGTTTGAATGTATAAGGATTACTAAACTATTATTACTACTACACTTCAGCCAGCATCATCGTATAATATCACTCCTTTCATACAATACATACATACATATAATTATATAAATTACATTTATTATTAGAAGATCACATAACATTAACGTACGTCGGCCGCAAATGTGAATCAAAGAAAAGTGAAAATGTATTTGGTTTGATTGTTTGCGTTTTCTTTTTATTTTTTTTTTTTTTTTTGTTTTTATATACATACATATATATTTTTGTTGTTTTTCTATAAACTTAAAGTTAGTTTGTACATTTTAAAATAAATTCAAAGAATTAATGAAACTCTTTTACAAAAATTCAAAGGATAAAAAAGAAATAATTAAGATATAAATAAGAATAGAAAAATAAAGGAATAAAAAACAATCAACAATCAACTTTCCAAATCAAATGTATGTAGTATTGTACATTGTTAATTATGCGTTAATAGAATAAACTACTCAATTTACCACTATATTTTAGCAACATAAAACAATTACATATTTGTATGTGACCCAATGATTTAATATACATATAAATATCTTTTTTTAGAACAGTTTGAATGCGTTTTTAGTATAGTTTTTAATGTACGTATGAATGTATGTTTTGGTATTTATCTGTAGTAATTGAAACATTAAACTAAACAAAAAAACTGATTATTAAATATGAATATAGAATGAAGTTGTACAACAATGCCAATTAATTAATAAAATGTTGGATCCATAACAACCCGGAGATGTAAATCTATTGATAGATATTTTTCTAATATAAATATTTATTAATAATTTGATTAATATATTTTCCCTGCTTTGATAAAATTTCCTACATATGTTTGTGATTTTAATAAACTTCTAGAGAGGAAAAATATAGTTTAAGCTGTATTTTTGTTTATATATACATGTATGGAGCAACAGGCCTACTTGTCCGGCATAGACCGTGCTGTCCCTAATATAGGCCCAGCATGTGGTCATGGTCTCCATGATACCCACTCTACTTCACTTAGCCCAATGGATTTATGGATTAATCCTGCTGAAGTAGCCCAATTTCTTGGTTTGGACATAAATACAGAACTCCCGGATTAAAAATCGTCTAGTTTAAGCTATTACAACAATCACAACAACCGAAAGGGGAGCTGTCTTCCTCCAGTGCAGGGTTTTCGCAGATGACGTACGAGAAGTTTCTGTGGAGTGTAGTAATCTATAGTAATTGGGAGAATGTACATTGGGCGACAAAACAATTGAAACATTTTCTAAATTTTCACAAACAGACTCAAAACCCAAAACAATTTCGCCTCCATGTCTTCTAACTACTGTTTCCAATAGATTTTCTATTGGGTAGAGATATGATGAATAGGCAGGCCACTTCAATACAGGTATTACTTTCGAGTCTAGTCGATTGCAACTCGAATGTTGGTTTTTAGGGCCATTGTCGTTTTTAAATCTCCAAACTATGGGCCTAGTTTCCACAGCAGAGGAATACTTTATATTTGTTTAATGTATCTCTACCTTATAATTATATAATTCGAACAATACCTTGCCCTGAAAAACAGTTCTTTACCATAATTTTGCCACCACTAAACTTAATATTCTTCTGGTCCAGTATCTTTCCCCTTTGGCCGCCTTACAAATGTCCTCGAACTAAATGCCCTAACTAAATTTGGAAACGTTCAAAAAAGGACATTGTTTAATATTAATTCGACCAGTTTATGTTTTCTTTGGCAAAGAGTAGACGAGTAGAACAATTCTTTCTAAAACTAAGACGTTTTCCCGCAGGACGACTACAACCAAGTTCGGTCTTATTTTTCATGTTTTTACTTATTTCGAACTTTTTATTAATAATTACTCTAATGAGTCATTTTTTATTAACTTAAAAACCAAATTCGGCGGGTTCAGTTGGGTGGGGGCTAGGTGAAAAATGGACCGATGTAAACCATTTTCAACAGGCTTTGTCTACAATACCATAAAATATCATGTGCCAAATTTCATTAATATTCTCCAAAATTGCGATTTGTAGTTTGATTACAAGGTTTACAAGCCTTATTGGGGGTTCAGTTGTATAGGGGCTAAGTGAAATAATGGACCGATCTTAACCATTTTCAATAGGATTCATCCCTGGGAGAATAGAAGATAAATTGACTCATAAAACGATTCTGAGCCGATTGGTATACTTTAAGTTGGGTTTAGGACAAATATTATTGTGCGTTACAAACATCAGCACAAACCCAATATACCCTCCCCACTAAGGTGGTGTATGGTATAATGAATAACACAGTGAGACAAAATAAACACAAATCGAAATACCTGGATGTTATTTTTCTGAAAGGTGGATCCGAGTAGAACAAGAATCTGTTTTTGAAATTTCCCAAACAACTTCAAAATCTAGAGATACTAGTTTTTCATATGTCTAAGTACTTAAAGCTCAATTTCAACTCGATGGATTTAGAAAGGGCTTTAAAATGACATATATGATGTTTAAGTAACCTGTATGTATTTCATCGGCAAGCATATTTCTGATTTAAGTTTTGCATCGTTATTCAAGTTTGCACACGTTTTTACAAATATTTTATATGAGAACCGTTCTGTTTATTGATGTATTAAAAAACTAGGTCTGCTCATGAGTAAAACGCAACTTATTGACGACATTATTGGACTTTTTCTTAATACAAAACTTTTAAAAAACTTATCTTCTGAAGGATGCTTTTATATATGATAGGGCTAAATGTGGGCCTATCCTCATAAAATTTGGTAGAAGGCTTTATGTATGTATAAAAGTAATTTATGTTGAATTTTGTTGAATATTGATATTAAAAGGATAATTTTGGAATTCAAGTTCTCTGAAAGAGGGTTTGTGTGGGGACTAGGGTTAAATAAGTCCGTATTATTTAAATAATCGGCAGTATCACGTTTAAAGTTTGGTGAAAATCGGATCACATATGACCCTAGTCCCCATATAAATTCTCCTCATAAATGGCTTTAAACATTGATATCGTGATGAATTAGGCTTTGAAACTTAATAAATTACATTATTTAATACTTAACTCAAAAATATTTATAAAGTGAAATTAATGCTATGTGTACACGGTTGCTAGATTTTACAAAAATTTGCAGAAAATGTCTAATAATTCTGTCATCTTAAAAATTTTTTCTTGCATTATTTTTGCTAATGCTTTTTCTGGCAACAATGCAAAAGAAAAATTATTATAAATTTTCTGAACATTTTACTGCCAACGTTGTAAGATCTGACAACCGTGTATCACGGCTTTAAATACAATCTTTATCATTTGCATCATCCAAGTCAGGAATGAGCAATTGGATAGTATCTGATGGAAATGCTTTTCTATTCTTACGCGGTTCTCTGTAGTACACGAGAGGTAATATATTCAGGACATAATATATATAAGACAAAACTTTATCTGAACAGTTATTTTTAGCAAAATAAAGCAATGTGTTTGTTGTATTTTTTAAAGAATATCTTATATATCAATTATCTACCATAAAAAGTAAAATTGTGATATTAATTAACGAGATTTTTGATAAAATGTCAACGTATTGTTAATTTTTTAGGTCAATAAAGTATTTTGCTTTTTTTAGTTTTTTTTGTTATTTTTTAATATTGCTGCATTATTTTATAAAATTTAATATTTTTCTACTCCTATATATTACAATAACATTTTTTAAATATTTTAGAAGTGGAACGACTAAATTTTGACATTTCTTAACCGATTTATTATCCTATATACCTAAAAGAAATTATAAATATTTGACTTAATATGAAATCTATCATTTCTTTGATTAAATTTAGAAAATAATAAGTAATTTTGAATTGGATACATGATATATTAGATAAATATTGGATTTGAACCTAGAAAAAATGTTTAGTGAGGTATTAATCTATATATTATAAAAAAATAATTTGGGTTTTTGGTCATTTTGTATTGACTAGAATACATAAAGGGAGCTCCGCATCCCTAATCGAAATTAAATTAAAAATTCCGATTATAAAAATATGTATTGCATATAAAATGATTACAGCTAAAAATTTTAATATTTTTTTAATATTATATGTGGCATCACTGGATTACTGTGTTGTTTACTTTCGTACGTGTGACTTTTGTTTATATATTAGTAACAACTTTAATGCTTATAGCTCCCTATATTCTAAACCGATCTTATTAATTTATATATTGCACAACTGCGAAGAAGTACTTTTAAAATGATATAACTTTGGCAAAAATCGGATGTATATCGTAGGAGTAAAAGGGGTCACAAAAAATCGCTTTGCCTATTAATTATATAGATAAACAAAAACTACATTACGGAAACTCCATCTATTTTGGGAGTATTGTGTAAATTTTATTTAGAATTTTATAATATTGATTCTTATTCAATAAATCTAACACTAAGTACCATCCTAGCCACTCTAAGTAAGGGGACATCACCATATACAACTATGTTAGGTTTGCAGGCTGTCCCTTGCAGTTCGCATTAGGGGCACACTTGGGTCCATGTTATGATCCCTTTGTGGTACCTGAAAAGAGAAAGAAAACGGTCGGCGTATTATTACACTTCGACCCATCTACTCTGGTTTCCTATCCAAACCATTTTGTCGCACGAATAAAGGAGTCTATCCTTCGGATGTCAGCCTCAGATAGGTCCGTTAAATCGTGCATGACATTCGCTCCTAGCAGATTCGATCTATGCTCCGCTAGGGAAGGACACTGACAGAGGAAGTGAACAGTACTCTCCTCTTCGTCTTGACAGCTCCTGCAGAAGTCATTACTAGGAAGGTCTAGTCTTCTAGCATGGAGCCCAAAAGGCCAGTGGCCAGTCACCGCTGCAATCAAGTTTCGAAGATTTGCTCTCGGAAACTGAATTAGGACTCGTGATCTTCGTGGGTCATAAGACGGCCACATGATCCTCGCCAGTCTACAGGTAGCCTCAGTCGACCATCTGTGTTGCGCAAGCTCGTGGAGTTTTTCGCGAATCGAGCGCTTGCAGCTTGAAAGCGGAATGCCAACGAAATTGTCGGTGTACTCTGTCGCTAGTGAGGAACCCACTTTCGCAAGAGAGTCCGCGATGGTATTACCAGGTATCTGTCGAAGACCTGGAATCCAATACAGTCCCACTGTGGAATGCTTCGCCATCTCATTTAGAGATGCCCGGCATTCTAGGACCAAGTGTGATGTTGTATAAACACCACTTATAGCCCTTAGGGCAGCCTGACTGTCGGTATAAATTCGAATATCTTCCTGGTATATTCGATAGAACCTGAGCCAGTTTGCAGCCCGTTTTATGGCTGATAATTCAGCCTGAAGTACGCTACATTGGTCAGGAAGTTTAAAAGAAACTTCCGTTCCAGTATGTGCAATATAGAAGCCACCGCCCACGCCATCTTTCGATTTAGAGCCATCGGTGAAGACCTGATACGAACCGTCACGGAGGATAGATTCCATCTCATTTGGGTCGTGTTGAATCGACACTGAAAAGCTTATATCAAAAGATGGTTTGGGGATGCAATAATCAATGTTTCCTGGCATTGCTCCTAGGAAGTTGATTATGGTAGAGTGGCCTGACTTAGTCAAATGCCACCTACCGATTGTACTGAGTCTAATCGCTGAGTTGAGGGCAACCTCCTGAGCCATTAGATCAACAGGTAACCAATTCATCATGACAAAGAGAGCCTTTGATGGAGTGGTACGAAGGGCACCTGTTATCATTAGCGCCGCTGCGCGAAGGATACCTTCAAATCTCTTTCATTGGACGTCCAATAGTAGGGATTTCCACCAGACGAGTGCTCCATACATCAGTATGGGCTTGACTACCATGTCGAAGAGCCATTTGGTATTCTTGGGATTAATACCCCAGGATTTGCCTATTGCTCTCCTACATAAGTATAGGGCCGCAGCCGCTTTGTCCACTCTGGATTGAGTGTTCAGATGCCATGATAGTTTTGAATCCAGGATGACTCCTAGATATTTTGCACTATCAGATAACTTTAACTCGACCCCATTCAAACGAGGAAGAGTGAAAGTGGGTATCTTGTATTTCCTGGTGAAGAGAACAAGTTCCGTTTTAGCTGGATTTACGCTTAGCCCGCTGTTTGTACTCCAGGTACTAAGTGATCTAAGGGCAGTTTCCATTCTATGCGATATAGTGTCCAGGTATTTTCCAGATACTATGACAGACACGTCGTCCGCATACGCAATGACCCCAAAGCCCTTGGACCTAAGTTCCATGAGAAGGGGATTCAATGCAAGGTTCCATAGTAATGGAGACAGAACTCCACCTTGTGGAGTTCCGCGACTAGCCACTTTCGTGACATTTGCTGCTCCCATTTCCGAGACGATGATCCTTTTAGTCAGTAGTCTCTTTATGAAAGCTTGAATAGGCTGGTTTATTCCCAGGCCATGTAAAGCCGATATTATCGACTCAGGGTGTACGTTATTGAAAGCCCCCTCAATATCAAGAAAGGCAACAAGTGTGTACTCCCCTTGCTCTAGAGTCTTTTCTATGTGACCCACTAGCGAGTGTAGCGCAGTCTCAACGGATTTACCTTTCATATAGGCATGTTGGGACGCTGATAAGAGGTCAGGATTGATACTCATTCTCAGATGTATATCAATGATCCTTTCCAGTGTTTTGAGAAGAAAGGAGGACAGACTAATTGGTCTGAAGTCCTTTGGCTTCGTGTGAGAGGTCTTTCCCCCTTTCGGGATAAAGACCACTTTACACTTGGTCCAGTGTTCTGGTATATACGACCATTTAAGGCAGGCAGTATATAACCGAATTAGCCAAGGCATTAGATGGACAGAATTATGTTGCAAATCCGCAGGTATAATACCATCAGGACCCGGTGATTTAAATGGGTCAAAACTCTTAATTGCCCAGTTGATCCTATCTTCATTTATGGATATTTTGGTATCAGCTGGAAGATTTGAGAGCTGCATGTCAATTCTGTTTTCAGGAGATTGACAGCCTGGAAAATGCGTAGCCATTAGAACTTCCAAGGTTTCCTGGCTGCTGTTCGTCCAGTTTCCACATGATTTCTGAATGAAACTCGGGACTGGAGGAGTTGACGATAAGACTTTGCGAAGTCGACTGGTCTCGGAGGAACCTTCCACGCCGCTACAGAAGGTTCTCCAAGATTTGCGCTTTGCATTTCTTATCAGATTTTTGAATCTATTTACAGAGGTCTTGTAAGAAATCCAGTTTCCTGTTTTCTTTGCCTCATTAAATAGCTATAGAACTATAGAACTATTACATGCTAAAATCTTGATTTTCAACCTGATATTTTAAATGATTTATTTTAAGAATAATATAAAGTAGGCGTTTTTGGATCTGGATAGTCATTCTTGATTTGGTTTCTAAATATATATAAGTGTATGTATTAGCTAAAAAATATAGCTTTTTTGACTTTAGTGTATGACAACCACCTCAATTTTAAAATATCTAAATTAGGTATTTTTCCTGTACCACACGACAGTTCACTTTACATTGGTCCAAGCAACCTTAGGTCTGTTTAGAGGTCTAAATTTAAACATAGTGTTTCTAGTTCGTATATGGATTTTGGAGAAGATAAATCAGGAGTCCAATGGTTTTCCTTGGAAAGACCACTAAGTGGGTTTTTATACCCTTCACTGTCGTGAGGAGGGTATATATAAGTTTGTCATTCCGTTTGTAATTTCTATAATATAATTTTCCGACCCTATAAAGTATATATATATTCTGGATCCTTATAGATAGCGGAGTCGATTAAGCTATGTCCGTCTGTCTGTCTGTTGAAATCAGTTTTTAGAGGACCCCAGATGTCGGCGAGATCCGAATCTTCAATAATTCTGTTAGACATGCTTTCGAGAAGATCGCTATTTAAAATCAGCAAAATTGGTCGGCAAATAACGGAGATATGAGCAAAAATCCGAGACAACCTCTGAAACACTGTATATAAGAAAACGATGTACACGTGTGTGTAGATGTATGTACAGCTAAATAAAACCAGCTGTGTTTTTGTTTTGTGAATTCTCTTCGTATATTTGGATGTAGGTTGGTTTTATTGCGTTGTTTATTTTGTTTTTGTTTTTCTGTGTTTTTCGTTATGTATGTTTAGATGTCTGTTGGTTTTGATGCCATGCGTATTTTGTTTTTTTATTTCGTTTAGCTTTGTTGTTGTTCATTTTGTTTTGCTTTTGGTGTAATAAAATGTAGTCGGGAAAAAATTTATAAAACTAATATGTTTAAAATACACCATGGTGAAGGGTATATAAGATTCGGCACAGCCGAATATAGCCTCTTACTTGTTTTTAAATAATTTCTTGTATCATTTTATCAATTACTTTTTTATATTTTTTAATGTCATTGGTTAAACATCTTAGAAATATATTTTATTGATTTACACTTGTTTTAGAAATCAAAACTAATTTTTTATATCGAAATTGCCTTATTATTTTCCTTTAAACATTTTTAATACAAATAACATCACATTTTCACACAATGATTTTTGCAAATTGCAATTCAAAAATACCTTACACTCCTTTTAACATTAAAACAATAAATTCCAAAAAGTAATTTGAAAAATCCAACGAAATTAACCTAAATTCATAATATGCAAAATACTTTATTGACGTTCAAATTCTGATGAAAAATAATAAAATGCAACAACAAATGAAACCAAATATGTATTTTAATATTTTTTTCTTGGATTTCCCTTTTTACACAATCTCTAGTTTTATTTGGAAAACATAAATTTACTTTTTACCTGTTTTTTCGAATTTTATTTATGAACAAAAAACAAAATTCTCTTAAAAAAGGGAGGCAAAAAACTTAGTTGATTCACTGTATATAATCCTCAAAAATTTTATACATTTTTAATAAAAATTAACAAGTAATACATACGGTATATGAAAAGTGTGGGATGAGCAAAAATTAAAAATAGCAAACATTTAAAAAAATTAAAAAATTCTGCACTTTTTTCAATTTTGGAATGTAGAAATATTTATATTTTATTGTGTTATATAACATTCAACTTTTAAAAACTACTTTCACCTTTAGAATTCTTTTTTTGGAGAGGGGTAAAAATCGTAACATTTTTATAATTTTTAAATTTTAAACACGCGTTGAGGCGGAACGCGTTTTTCGCTTTTCAAAATTTTCGCGCTTTATAAGCTGCAAGTTATTCACCGCGCATTATTTTCATATTTCGTTTGATGATATTTAACACTTTGTTTTTGTTTAAATTTTTAATATTTTTCTTTCATTGTTGTTGAAATTTATTTCATATAAGTATATTTTCATTCTATACATCCTCCTATCAACCTAACCTTATACATCCTCCAATATATCTATATTTTTATTCTACACAAAACAAAATACAACCCTGATCAGCTTCAGACGCGTCAAATATTGAATGTTGCTGAACTTCTCGCGGCAGACGCGTTACAAACTACAGTGTGTAACTGTAAGGTGAAAAAAACTAAAAACCATTTAATTTTTCTCACTTTCCTGACTTTGACATCGTCTTGAAACTACAAATTCACTATATAATGCAGAATTTTGTTATCGAATTGCGTACTCATTTTTTTAAATTTCTTTAAATTTATTTTTGCCTTTTTGGCCTGCTTTTGAAGCTAAATGCCAAATAGGGCGCTTATGCAAAAACGATTTTTTGAGTTGGTTCACGTGACGGAATTTCATGTCAAGTGACCCAACTGATATTCTCTTTAATACTCGCATGACCGTATGGCCTGTGAGTCCATTCACCATTTGCGTTGCCAAATGGTAATATTGTGACCAACAGATCGGTTGGGATCCAGTCCTGTAAACTGTGGTAGAAATATACAATTATGTTGCGCGAAAATATAAAATGAGTGAAAACATTTTTGTATATTATGAATTCCAGGGAAGAACACAGAAAAACTGAGAATTATTGACCTCATGTCTTCCAATTTCCTTCATATTATCTCTAAGATATAAAGGTTCATATCTTAAAGAGTTTATATCGGATTTTGTTGATTTAAATCACAATCTAATACTATGTTCTATTTTTTTGTAGTTCTGTTTCCTTGTAGAAGAACTTCAAAATTTCAAAGGAGCACATTTAAAAAAATGAATCGGATTTTGTTGATTTAAATCACAATCTAATAATATATTCTTTATTTCGTAGTTCTGTTTCCTTGTACAAGAACTTAAAATTTCAAAGGAGCACATTTAAAAAATGAAAATACTGCTATTAAAATATAGTAATATTTTCATTTTATTTTTGATTAGAAAAAATAATACAAAAAATATATAGATAATACACATAGATTACCAACTCAAGCTTTACCACGAAAAAAGAGTTTTCTATCTTCCCACTGTGTGAATTCAACACAAAGCTACAACAACAAATATTCAATATTTGAAGTCCAAAATTCGCATATAAAAACGATTCGGACACAATTTTTATAACACAAACACACATTTTTTATTTCTTTTCTAAATTATTTAAATATAATTTAATCACAAAATTGTTTTTTTACAAACCAAAACTTTATTATTTTGACATTTAATTTTTAGGTTTTCTAATTTCAAATTGAAGGTGCAGAGTAGCGTAGTTTAACAAATATAGAATGCATAAAAAATATTATCATGCTTATGTAAATGCAATCTACAATTTAAAATGTAACAATATAAGAAAAATAATGCAATAAAAACGTTGTATTATTATTTCGACCGATTTAACTATGTAAGCATTTAATGTGTGGAAAAAAGCTTTTATACACTAAGAACTGGTTCACACTGGAAAACTTTTGTTGAGAAAATTCTGATTTTGTGTGTGAGAGAAAGAGATGGTTGATATTTCTTTCTCTTTCTCTCACACACAAAAATCAAAAGTTTCCCAAAAAATGTTTCCTAGTGTGAACCAGGTCTAATACTTCTAAAGAAAATTTTAGGTCTGGTTCACACTAGGAAACTTTTTTGGGAAACTTTTGATTTTTCTGTGTGAGAGAAAGAGAAATAAATATCAACCATCTCTTCTAGTGTGAACCAGGTCTTACTAATACATATTTAGAATTAGGATTTTTTGACAGCTGAGTTTTTTCGGAGAGACCTTCTATCGTATTTAGAATTATAGCACACATCGGTAGAGCGTAAAATTTTATTTCCACACTACTTCACTTTGTGTTTTTGCATTCCATGAACTAAAAGAAAGGTTTGTAAAATTTGTTACTGTTTTTAGTGTAGTGATTTCACTACTTTACAGTGCACTGTATTATAAATAACAAAAAAACAATAAAATTTCTCGATTTTTTATGAATAGAATTGGAAAAAATTTAAACACGACCTATTATTTTTGAACACTGCTCTCGGAAATGCATTTATTTGCTATTTTAAATACAAAATGAATCTTAATATATAATCCATGTAAATAAAATAAAGAAATAATGGAAGATTTTGAAAAATGAAACAAATAATGGATCGTTAGGTGTATAAAAATATCCTTTAAGAACTTCTGCGCTCATATACAGTGCAATAAATGTCAACTAATTGAAAATATTTACGGATAATGTTGTAAATAGAATTGTATATCAAGAATTAACATAGTAGCGGGTATTACATTTGTTTAGCAGTTTATGTCGTTGATTCACCTTTTTAAAATTCCCATTAGTTTTTACAATTACTCAGAAAAAATGTTTCAAACAAATTTCTTTACGTATTATTTGATAATTTTTCTCGATATATTTTAAAATTAAAATAAATATTAAATATCAAACATTCTCATATGCAAAAATAACTTTCGGCAAACAAGAACTTATCTATATGTTTAACAAGAGATTTCTTTATGTGTAACTCCATCAAAAAACTTCCAAGCTCTCATACTTTTAGTTTGGAAGTTACATACGTGAGTTGGAAATAAACCAGAGAGCTCTATTGAGAGCTCGCTGCGCTTGTATGGATTAAACAAATAAAATCTGTACCATTACTAGTTACAAATCCCTTAGGTTCATCATTAATACAAATCCCAAACGATAATGTCATCTATGGCCCCGAAATTGATGCTGCTTAATCTATACATAATAATCCTGTTATTTCTGATACATCCAATCAATTAAACCAAATATATGAATAACGAAATAAATCCTATTGTTAATAGAGACGGAACATTACTCTTCCGTTTGATATTTTAACTGTGTAGTTAATGGGCCAAACCAAGTTCTAGTTCGGGAATACGAATACAATCAACGGTCAAATAATATTGCACACCTTCCACCTCGTCAAGTAATGAACCAAAAAAACAATTAAAATTATTGTTAACCAACTTTATATTATATATCAGAATGTGAGTGGATTAAAAACCATATCGCCTAAGCTTTATCAAGATAACTTGGCTAAATAATACCTTTCTAAACTCAGAAATAATATGTGACAATTTTCGAGTTTATCGACGAGATCGACAACTGGTGGTGTAGTATTTATTAATAGCTCTGCACACATATGGGTACTGTGATTCTTCTGATTCTTATGACATACCGACCGTATTTTTATGTTTTTGAAAAATTTCAAAAATTTCTGATTTTTCATATGTATTAAAGTTGTATTTATAAAATGAAACGTTAGAAACAATTTTCTTCTGAAAAAGAATAAACAGAGAAATTAAATAATTTAAAACTAAACGAAAAAATCAAGAACATCATTGAATTTATAAAGGTAAGAATTGATAAAATGTATGTCTGAAATATTTATGTATTTTTCTTACACATTTTTGACATACCGACTAAATTCTATAATATTTTAATTTTGAAATGTATTAATACTCAGTATTGTAGTCTGTAGTAGTATTTGTCTTCAAAATGAAATCTGGCTAATGTAAAAAATTAAATGTAAACGATTTAAATTTTGTACAAGATTTGAAACAACAAGAGAAGTTTAAATAAATTTTCTAAAAACTCCAGATATCTTCGGGATCCATATATCGATCGGGAAGAACGGCAAAATGGGTTCACAAATTTTGATTTTTTATTCATGCTAAGATACGGTACTTGCCTTGCATAACCGAATATAGAACTTTTATTGTTAATTTTGTTATTGCTAAAAATGTAGAGTCGGGAATAATGCATAACTGCAATTTTTTAATTTTTTATATAAGATTGGGTGAAGGGTATACTATGACAGCCGCGGATTCAGCTCGAGTGTTTGGGTGCGGGAACTTTTGTTTTTATCACATATTTTGTTTTTTCCTCATTTTTATATTTTGTATGAAAAATTTTCGGTTTTGGGGACATTTTCCTTTCCCCCATGGATTCGCGTCTGTACTATAGTAATAATTATATAAGATTCGGCAAAGGCAAATATTGGTCTCTAACTTGTTTTGCTTTGAAATGGTTCATTGGTTAAAAACTTTATTTTTAAATTCTTTTAAACTGTAAAATCAATATTTCTTTTAATTCAAATTTTCATTTTTTACTTTTCTTTTTGTTCTGTGTTCAATTAACAAAAGTACGAAAAAATCACTCCTGTTTTAAAAACATTAGTTCAGTTCGCGTACTCGATAATTAGTAACAATTGTTGCTGGATTCCGTTCGCGTATTTCTAAAAACGAGGGAGCAGAGAGCGAAGAAAATGGTTGATAGAATTTTTTTAATTTTACTGGATATTTTTGACACAGTAACATATTTTCACAACATATAGTTGTTTTTAAACAAAAACTTTAAATTTGTTTGAAACTAAGCGTTCGCGTACTTTTAAGTATATTTTATTAATTGAGAATAAATGAAAAATTACGCGAAAAGTAGTAAAAAAGAAAAAAATTTTTTTCTCGATTAATCGAAAAATTTTTATTCGAATGACATCCCTAGACAACATTCTTAATAAGTTGTCCGATCTCTATTTTTAGTGTTTGAGTCGACTATTTTTCTCTTGGCTTTCGTTAATATTTCTCATGGAAGAGCACGAGGCATATCCTCCGCGACTACCTTTCAAACAAGTCGTGGATTCTCAAAAATGTCATACAAGACCAGAATCAGTCAATGCTTCTCCATTATGCGGAACAATTGTGACGTAGGTCCGAAGGAAAAACGTATTCGTCCTTTACTACCGTTAATTGCGAACTGTTCCTATCATAAACAAGGTCGACACCGTATCGTCCCCCTATCATATTATTGTTTTATTAGTTTTTATTATTTAGATTCCACGATAGTACACTGCGTATGCGTACTAGGCAGCAGTCTGCAGGTTATTACAATTTAAAACGCATCTGATTGTATACTAATAAGTCAATAGGAAAATTTTGTGAAGAGCATACAACTAGCATCCGGTTCAGATCAGTATTATTCCTATTCTATTGTAAAATTAAATGCACATTTATTTTATCTTGTTATACCCTACACCACTTTAGTGGGGAGGGTATATTGGGTTTGTGCTGATGTTTGTAACATACATAAATATTCGTCCTATACCCACCTTAAAGTATACCAATCGGCTTAGAATCATTTTCTGAATCGATTAAGCTATGTCCGTCCGTCCGTCTGGCTGTCCATGTAAACCTTGTGCGCAAGGTACAGGTCGCAATTTTCTAGATAATTGGATGAAATTTGGCCCAACGACGAAGCCTATTAAAAATGGTTAAAATCGGTCCATTATTTCGACTAGCCCCCATACAACCGTACCCCCCAAATAGGGCCTATTGGCTTATAATTAATTTAAATGATCTATTATGTTAACAAAAGTCGACAAAACTTAGTTTCATAGAACTTTAAATGACATTACCGATTTTTGTAATGATCGGGCTTCATTTGACCCTATCCCCAATACAAACTCCACTTTAGAAAATGACTTAAAGGTCAAAATTCACTTACAAACACTAATAACACTTTTAAATTCTACATAAATAATATTGAAGAAGACTTAACTCGCCTTACCAACATTTTTAAGTATAGGACAATATTTTGCCCTACCTTTTAAAAAAATCTCTTTTTTTGCCAAAAAAATATTCCGAAATAAAGTTAAAAAACAAACCAGATGCTTTATTTTTTTTTTAATAATCCTTATTTTTAACATACAAACTGACTGGTGTAGGGTATCATATGGTTTTTATATATATATATATATATATATATATATATATATATATATATATATATATATATATATATATATTTTTCAAGAATTTTTTTATTTAATTTAATACCATAACATTTTTTGTGCGAATCTACCATTTAATATAAATTTTCTTTCAATTTTCTTTTTTGATACCAAATATGAAAAGTGGTTTTTTAAATCATCTTTACAGCCAGATACTTAATTATTAACAATTTCTTAAAATGCAATTTTTTTTTATATATTTATGTTTTTTTTTCAATTTTTAAAAGTGAAAAAGTACAATTTGGCCACTGATGGCCTCTAAGCGACCATACGTTCCCACGACAATTGGATCTTCGCTCCGGAACGACCCGAGTCATACTCGGCCAAAGATTGTCAACCCAGTGACAGCTGTATCAACCGAATCTTTTTTCCCCAGGAAAGAACTATCGGCCACAGTCGAGCTGTTACAACAACAAGCGACCATATGCTAAAGATACTCTGAAATCTTCTCAATAACGGCATTTACACTCACTTTTCTAACACTCCATGCTATGAAGATATGTATATTTTATTTAAATTCTAATTATTGAATGCGACCTGAATTGATTTAAGTAATAAGTAAAATAGTAGAAACTAGTAACATAATGGCTGAACGTGCTATTGATTGATGCATTTTTGGTCTTACATTCCTGTAAATAAGATAAGATAAGAAGAGTAACTCTCATGAGGGTTTGGTATCACTTTTAGTTTTTAAATACTAGTACACCGGTATGTAAACCACATATTATCATGTTAGCGATTTTTAGTGACTGGCAAAAGGAGAGTGTAAAGTTAGTTTAGAAGCGAATAAAAATAGAATACAGGAGGAATTTAAAAAAGAGTGTGGTCTTCATATAGACAAACCCAAACCTGGGGCTAGAAACTATAACGATTTTTTCAAAATTATGAGATTACTTCACGAATTAACAAATTAGACGTCGACATTATTAAAAATATTTATATAACATTGGCTGTTCTTTCCGGAAAACATAAAATCAAAATTGAGGAATTTACAGACTTTTGTACGAAAACCGCAAAATTGTTTGTAGAAAAATATAACTTGTTTTGGATGTCACCAGTTGTACAAAATTCAAAATTAAGCGTAGCAGATATGTCGGAAGAAGGTCAAGAAGCCACGAACAAACTATTAAAAAAACGAAAACAGAATTCCAGTAAATGCAGCCGAATACAAAATATAAAATATATTTTAAATTTTCTATTAATTAATTCGGACCCCTTTTTAACTGTAAAAAGAACTTTCCCTACAACAAATCCAGAAATGCACTAAATTTAGTAATTCGCGAAAGTAATTTGGATATTTATAAAAGTAATAAAAATATTTCTTAAATAAAATTTTGGAAAATTTTGTATCTATCCATCGATACCCATAATTTATATCAAAACATTGTAGTTTAGTTAATGCCAAGTTTTGTTCAGGGAGACCCCACTGTGCAAAAGGTGTTAGTAGCATAAAACTAACATTCGACTTAATTATTGTTAAATGTGATGTGGCTTAAGTGGTTAGCGTGTTGATCACGAAATATGAAATATGAGTGTCCCTTGGTTCGATTCCCAGCTGCTGCTGGAAAAATTTTTGTTTTTCGTTATTGTTTTTTCGTTTCATGTGTACTTCGCTTACAATGTCGGTAGAGTTGGACCCATCGTACGGCCTAGGCCAACGCTGTGTAAATGTTAGTTGGAATTGAATACAGACTTTGGATTAGTCGCATCTACATTGTATTTGGTCTTAGATAGTAGATTTATGTGGAAAAAATTCCGCTGGGGTATAACAACGCTGTGCTCTAACTTTTGGAGAGCTTTTAAAGACCAGTATCTATTTGTATTTACTACCCATACATGATTCAAATTAAAAGCCCATCAATAACGCAAACCTCAAAAAACGGTAAGGCCCTTATGGATCAAGAGCGAATCTAGGAGAGACGGATTATTACTGATCAAATAACTCTACCTTCACAAGGATGAGTAACCATTGGTTGTACACTAGGGTTATAAGCAATATAAGTCCCTATAACTACATTGTCCAATGACCCGAGAAAAAGGTAGGCAATCCTTTTTCTCGGGTCATTATTGTCCAAAAACCTTCCACAGTTTACTATTATTTTTTTAGCCTGATACAGGCTTGTCACAGAATTCCATTCCGATTGAAAGTGGAATTACCTTTCCTAATTTTCTTCTTCAATAAAGAAAAATTAATTTTTTTCGGAATGAAACCACTTCACGATTTTAACGTGATTAAAGTTATTATTTTTTTTAAGTTTTTATCGATTTATTTACAAGTTATAATTCCACTTTCGATCAGAATGGAATTCTGTGACAGGCCTGTATATATATTGATATACTTTTTTGACGTACTTTTAATACTCTCTGAAGAAAATTTCTATCAAAATTGTGACCGTAACGTAAAAACTTAAAGTTTAAAACAATCTAATTTGATATAATCTGAGTGAATAAAAAGTGACTCCGTTCGTAAGAAACTGTTCCGCCTGTTTAATACTTACTTGATGAGTCATTCTCGTTTGAGTTTTATGTCACCTATTTATAACATAAAAGAGTATAAAATTAGAAACATTTAAAGTTGTGTCATAACAATAGGGACTGAAAATTTTTCGAATTTTACACTATTTTATGACGTAAAAGCGACTTTGTAATATCTTTATATATCATATCATATATTAAACTTATGTTTTTTATATTAAATTTAAAATTAATACGATTTAATTCAAAAATTCACAATGTTTCAATATTCACACAACTGATCACTATAAACTAAACTTATTTACTGAAATGTTCAAAAACTTCTTCTTAATTTTTTGAGCAAGAATATTTTTGCACTGAATTTTAATGTTAGTGTATTACAAGTGAGAGTGTTTTATTCGTCTGTTCCGAATCTTAAATATTCACCATCAAACCGTATGCCATAAAAGAAATGCTCCAATAACATCATAATCACTCATGTCCGATAATCATACATATTACATCGCTGTACTACCATTTTTATGTCAATCCAATGTTCCAAGAACGCCATTATTTTCCCTCAGAACCCCCAACTACAATTCAACTTTTTTCAGATTTTGCAATACATTATAAAACAATTTTATTTGTCTTTAAATAATTTTAGAATAAATCGACAATCGAATTAAATATGAACAGAAAATAAAAAATATTACTTTTACTAAAGCTTCATGTATAAAAATATAATTAACAGAATAACAGAATTAATTTTTAAACAAATCTTTAAAAAAAATTAATTTCAGACCATAAAGCATATAGTGAAACCCATATAGTTTGCCAAGTAACATATTTAGAGGTGGTTTCATAAATGGATGAATTTTTAATGCATGAATACGACAACAAATTATATTTTTAAACCTAAATGAATTCAGAAAATATATTGGAAGTCCATTAATCGAAAAATATTAAGCTCTAACCAACTTTCAAGGAAGTTGTATAATAGAAATGATTAATGATGGGTCTTGACAAAAAGGGTATAGTCTAATAAATTGTAAAATGGTATCGTACCCAAAATGTTGAAGGTACACATATTAGCCCAAGATATGCTCTCATATTCCCAATAAATAAATTTGATAAAATGGCGGTGTTGTCGTATAAAAACATTTTTGATTCGAAATTGGTGGAGGCCATTACATAGGAAGTAGGCCATTACTTGGTTATCGACTAACTGATTCTAAAGCAAAACATTAAAAGACCTTGCGTATAACATCTTTTAAGGCTTTCTGAATAAATAACTGCATATTTTTTGATAATCGGCCACGATATGTTTCATCAAACCCCTCAAAACCGTTGTCGGAAAGGCATTAAGTTCCGGAGGCTCATATACCCAAATTCTAAGTAAAATCTTTACAAAAATGACTGATGTACTGCCACACATTAATTATTAATATTTTAGATGAAAGTGCTTTTGTTTTTGTTCTTATTTTAAAAATAGTTGAACTTAAATCGAATACGCCTATTATTTTAAACAATAGATTTTGTATATAAATTTAAAAAAATATATATTTTTTATATAAATTGTTTCCATATTTAAAATAACGATTATAAAAATTAGAGAACAAGTTAAATAAATTATAAAAAACATTTAATTAAAAATCTAAATCTTTCACTAAAAAATGTATATTCAACATTTTTCAAATTTTCACTCCTATTATTTCAACGCAACTGTATATTATAAGTTTTAATTCCGAGTGTTTCGTAAAATCAAGAAATAATCAATTATTTTTGTTTTTTTTCTACGTCTTCTACTATTTAATTCGTTTCTTAATAATTGTTTTACTATTGCTTATTACGGATTTTTTTGGTTGTTTTATGCAAGAAAAAAATACTAATAATAATTATGTACACTCACCCAATATTCACATCGTTCGTTGAAGGCCTTCAGCTGATCGATAATGAGGACGCTGATGATCATTTAGTAGATACTTTATATTCTTTTTTGTTCTTACTTTTACATATGGTGTTATTGGTAGATTAAATATAAAATAAATTAGATCATTGCTAAATTAATTAAAAAATTTAAGATTTAAACGTATCAATTTCCTACTTCTTAACCATTAATTTCAGTACACTTGATCCTCATATACGTTTGTTGATTTCCAAAGGTTATAAAGTTGAAGAAATGTTTTAGTTTTTACTTTGACTGGATCTATAGGAGGTCCGAAAATCCTTTAATTCCTGAGGATCTAAAAAAACGGTCAGCAAGGCCAAGACTTATTTCGTTCCGGAATAATTCCACTTCACTATTTTTGAATAATTTACTTAGAATATTTTTAAGGCTTGGTTATGGACTTTTGAAGTATTTAGTAATGTTATTTACTACATCCAATCTAGAACTACTCCTATAAGAACCTTCAATTTTTACGAAACAATATTTTATTTACAAATTATATATCATTCGTATTATTTAAGAGTTTAAAAACAAGTTAGAGGGCTATATTCAGCTGAGCGGAATCATAAATACTCTCCACCACCTACTTTTATATTAATTCTTTTCTAATTGATCAAGTATTTGTATAAATGAGTTTTCCTATATCTTAAATAGAAAAATCCCAAATTTAAATCTATTACAATTCCAAGATTTATTGAACATTACACTCGCCATATTATTTATAATTTTATAGCGCTTAGCGATATTTACTAATTTGCATGTATGTAAGTGTGTGAAAGATTTAAGGATTTTCAAAATAAATATACATATATAATTTTGATCTACACAAATTGAGAATGCAACTAGTTAAATACGGTTAAAGCGTTTTTAGGGGCTGGACCTAGTATGAGAGATATGGCCAATTATAGACCGATCGTAAGCTATATTTCAGTCAAATTTTGTATTTATATCATAATTTAGTGACAAGTAATGTGTGTTTAAGTGATTTTCTGAAGGAAATCTTGTATGGTATCGACCGAACCCATATGAACCGATCGTGAAAAAATCTTGAAATAGAATTTTTGTATACAAAACTAATATTTATGCCAAATTTTGTATCAATAGCTTTATTTGGTAATGAGTAATGTGCGTTTAACAGATTTTTGTGAAAGGACTTTGTATAGGAGCTATGTCCAATTATTTACCGATAGGAACAAAATTTATTTCTCTGTATATGAGCAATACTTGTGCCAAACTTTATATGGATATCTTAATTTTGTAATGTTATGTGCGTTTAAGTTATTTTCGGGAGGAAACCTTGTATGGGAGCTATGACCAGTTATGAACCGATTAGAAAAACCTTTTACAGTAATATTTCTGTGCTTATGAGCAATACTTTTACCAAATAAGGGAGGGGACCTTGTATGGGAATTATGACCAATAATGGACCGATTGGAAAAAAATTTCATAGTAATATTTCTTTATGTAAGAGCAATACATATATCTTAATTTATATTGAATGTGTACTTTTGTATGGGACGTATATGAAATTTTTGACTGATTCTGTCGATTTTCCGCAGAGATCAAGCTTTTGTGTAAAAACGAATGTATGGTGATTTTTATGGAATTTTCTTGCATAGTTTTCGAGAGAATTACATCAGAATGTGTAAAAATGCATTTTTTTGGAGGTTGTTTTAAATTTTGATTCATAACTTTTCAAGATGTGAACAGATTTTGCTCATTTTCAATACCAAACAACTTAGGAAAGTGAAAACATTTTGGGTGAATTTGGTTAAATTCTATTGCTTCGTTTTATCGTGAGCGTGTTTTACACAGACATACGGACAAACGAACATAGCTAAATCGACTCAGAATATGATAAGGACCCAGAACATATATACTTTGTTAGGTCTCAGGTGAATGACAAAGATATATTTACCCTCTGTAGCCACTGATGGTGGTGGAGGGTATAAAAAAATTATACTCGAGATTATCATTGATAATTATGAACTTTAGATGTTTAGGATTTTTCCGGATTTAATTTGTCACTGTTTTTTCAAAATTTTTTTTTTGATGTAATGGACGTCTGCACTTGCACTTATGGGAAAGAAAGTATCAAAACGACATTTTTTCTATGAGACCTTATTTTACCCTACACCACTATAGTGGAAAGGGTATTATGAGTTTGTGTTGATGTTTGTAACGCATTAAAATATTAGTACTATACCAACCTTGAAGTGTACATGTCGCAATTTTCAAGATAATTTGATGAAATTTGGAATTTGTTTTGACCCAAGGACGAAGTGTATTGAAATTTGTTAAAATCGGTCCATTATTTCATCTAACCCCCATACAACTGAACCCCCCGAAAAGGGCTTTTAAGCTCATAATTATGTATATTTTAAATGTATATGTATAATATAAATGTATATGTATAATAACAATGTATATGTATAATATAAATGTATTTTATACAAGCTTTGATGAAAAATAAACCACATTCAATATTCATAACTGGTGTAGGGTATTATATAGTAGGTCAAGCCCGACTATACTTTCTTACTTGTTTTTTATTTATTTTAATGATGAATAAGCGAAATAAGTAATTATTTGTATGCAACTAAGTTATTATATGTTATATGCATTCAAATGTTAATTTGCTCCATTGCACAGTGGGGTCTTCCTGAACAAAACTTGGCATTAACTAAACTACAATGTTTTGGTATAAATTATGGGTATCGATGGATAGAGGAAGTCCTCTAGATACGAATTAAAAAAAAGAAAATATTGCACTTAATGCATTTTTTTGCATAATTTTCAAAACAAAACTTTCCAAAAATTTTATTTAAGAAATATTTTTATTACATTTATAAATATCCTAATTACTTCCGCAAAAGACTAAATTTAATGCATCTTCTGGAAGATTTATGTTTTTTTTAGAGAAAGTTCTTTTTACAGTTATAAAGGGGTCCGAATTAATTAATAAAAAATTGAAAATATCTTTCATACATATTTTGTATTCGGCTGCATTTACGGGAATTCTGTTCTTGGCTTTATTAGAATAGTTTGTTCGTGGCTTCTTGAGCTACGCCTAATTTTGAATTTTGTACAACTTTGCTGCTGTGAATTAAAATTTTATGTAAAGCTGGTGACATCCAAAACCAGATATATTTTTCTACAAACAATTTTGCGGTTTTCGTACAAAAGTCTCTAAATTCCTCAATTTTGATTTTATGTTTTCCGGAAAGAATATTATATAAATATTTTTAATAATGTCGAAGTCTAATTTGGTAATTCGTGCAGTAATCTCATAATTTTGAAAAAATCTTCGAGCTGTGTTGCCATCGTTATAGTTTTTAGCCCCAGGTTTGGGTTTGTTTCTTTTTTAAATTCCTCCTGTATTCTTTTTTTATTGGTCTCCAAACTAACTTTACGCTAACATGATAATATGTGGTTTACATACCGGTGTACTAGTCTTTAAAAACTTTGAAAGTGGTACCAAACCCTCATGAGAGTTACTCTTCTTATCACGGATTTTTCCGTACAAATAGATTCCGTCTAAAAATTTTGCATCAATCAATAGCACGTTCAGCCATTATTTTACTAGTTTTACTATTTTACTTATTACTTAAATCAATTCATTTCGCATTCAATAATTAGATTTTATATAAAATATAAATATTTTCATAGCGTAAATGCCGCAGAGGCAAACATTTTTATTTGGTGTTATTGAGAAGATTTCAGAGTATATTTAGCATATGGTCGTTTAGAGGCCATTAGTGGCCAAATTGTACTTTTCAACTTTTAAAAATTGAAAAAAAAAAAACATAATTATCTATAAAGATTGCATTTAAGAAGTCGTTAATAATTAATTCTGCGGCTGTAAAGATGATTTAAAATAACACCTTTTCATACATAAGAATGGTATATTTGGTATCGAAAAAGAAAATTTTAAGAAATTTTATATTAAATGGTAGATTCGTACAAAAAATGGTTTTAAATTAAATAAAAAAATTTTTGAATAAAATATATAAAAACATAAACTTTGCTGCATCATCTAAAGGCCTATAGAATAAAAATGAGAAAACTAATGATAGTGTTATATAGAATAAAGTCTTAGCTTTCCAGACATATTAATTTCTTAAACAAGTTTACTTAAAGGAGACCCCAATGTGCATTGTTAATCACATATACTGTTGAGAAATGCATTCATGTTATTAACATGTAAAAATTATCACATTTGTTACCTCTATATAACGCACAAACCTTTACTATACAGTTGTTTAGTGGTAAAAAGTCTGAGGTACCAATTTTCCAATTTTAATCAATTTAAGTTTAAATAGAAAAAATTTAAAATTGAAAAAAAAAAAATTAAGTGTTCATTATAAGACCGATCCTCATAAAATTCGATGGAGAGATTTTCGTTTATAATAGATTTACTTATGTCAAATGTCATCACTGTAATTGTACTTTTAAGCCAGTTATGAGCATTATAGTAATTTTCTGAAGGGGGCCTTATAGGGGGGTTGGGGCAATTATAGACCGATCCACATATAATTTGGTAGAGAGGTTTTGGTATGACACTAACTTATATCATATTTTATCGTATTTTTAAGCAAGTTTGGTAGGAAGGTTATGAATCATATGAAACTGATTTATGTTAAAATTCATCGCTATAATCGAACTTTTATATATTTGTCCGTTAAAGCTGTTTTTCGGAGGTCCACTTGTATGGGGGGCTATCCGAAAACGTGGACCGATATAACCCATTTTCAACGCCAAACAAATCTTACCTTTAGGGTAGTGTTTTGTCGTCTGTCATGTACACATGTGTGTTTACTCTGTCCGCAATTAAATGTCGTTTGTCGTGTGATTTGATGTTTATATTGTCCCCACCGCTGTGTCCACGTCGGAAAAACAAAAAAAATAATTTGTTAAAGAAAAATGTACAAACAATCAAAAATGAACAAAAAAATAGTAAAAAAAATTAAAAATAATAAAACACAATAAATTACATATGGAATAAAACCAAATATAATACTCTCTTATACCATTTATACATACACGAAATCTATTAGATTTCATTTAAAATCTTTTTGCAAATCTATACCATTTGATTTACACTTATCCTTTTTTACATTTAGGAAGATTTCATTTTTTTAGTATTTCTCGAAAAAGTGTGTGATATGAAAAACTAGAAGGAAAAATGGGATATTTATTAAAGTTTATTTATAATAAAAAATAGATATTTAAAAATAACATTACCTTTTATTTTAGATTAACTTTTCATTCATGTTTTTCAATTTATAAAATTTTTTAGACATTTATTTTTTTTTGTTTGGTTTCTTTGTCTCTTTTTTCTTGTGTAGCGTCGTATTTTTTAGTATTATTTAGGGAAAAACAGATTTGTATCCCTTAAAACTATTAGAATTTTAATGAAATCTAGTTATGAAGAAGCCCTTATTTATCCTAATGACCACATCAGGGCTTTTATGGTTGCTTTAAATTGCGTCATTGAGAAACCTTTTCCTTATCCACTGACCACTAATTTCTTGTGATATTGGTGTTATTATATTGATTGTTGTTGAACAGTTTGATAACGAAGGTATAACACTGGTCACCAAGCAGTTTCATTAACAATAATCAATTATAGGAACAATATATCATAAGAATTAGACAATTGATTTGAATCTCTTCATGTATCGTAATGACGTGTTTATAACTTAATTTTTGACATTCAAGTAATTTTCTGAAGGGGACTTGGTATGGAAGCTATCGATATACCTGTTTATTTACCATAATTATGAGCTCAGAAGCCCATTTCGGGGGGTTCTGTTCCATGGGGGCTAGGTGAAGTAATGGACTGATTTTAACCATATTCAATCGTCCTTAGTCCAAATAAAACGTGCATGACAAATTTCATCCAATTATCTTGAAAATTGTGACCTGTACCTTACGCACAAGGTTTACATGGACAGCCAGCCAGACTGACGGACATAGCTTAATCGACTCAGAATATATAGAACGAATATTTTGGTATGTTACAAACATAAGCACAAACCCAATTAAAACTCTAAAAAGGATAATTTGTTTAAAACTTTATTTGGTAATGAGTAAAAAGTGTTTAGATAATTTTCGAAAATGATGGCAATAACGAACAATTATGGATGATCGTTAAACAAATTTAAAGTATACTTTCTGTAAATAAAAGTAATATTGGTGCCAAATTTTACATGGATATCATTATTTGGCAATGAGTTAAGTGTTTTTCTAAAGAGAACCCTGTTCGGGAGCTATGAGCAATTTTACAATGACAAATACAAAAAGTAATAATTTTATCCTAGTTAGATAATAAGTTAGGTGCGTTTAAATGACCTTATATAGGAGATATGCCAAAATGTGATCCAAACGGAAAAAAAATTACAGTTACATTTATAAATGTGATATTTTTGCCAAGTTTTGCATAAATCTTGATTTGCATAAATATCTTAATTAGTTAATGAGTAATGGTATGGCACAATTGGGACGAACGACGAATTTCGTAAATCACGACGAACTAGTCGAAAAAAAATTGTTGCGTAAATTCGTCGAATGGAACACAATCAAATTATTCGTACTGCTAATTCGTTTCAAAAATTGTTTGTTCAAAATTGGAAAAAGTAAGCAAAAAGAACAAAAAATATATTTTTGTGAATCTCCACGATTTTGAGATAATTTTAACAGCTTTAAAATTTATTCGAACATTATTTCGAAATTAGAAAATATAAGAAATTGACCTCGAATAGAACTAAAATTATATTTTTGTGAATATCCCCAATTTTGAGATTATTGGCATACGCACAATTGGGACGAACGACGAATTTCGTATAGCACGACAAATTCGTTGCGTAAATTCGTCGAATGGAACACAATCAAATTATTCGTACTGCGAATTCGTTTTATAATTTGTTCGAAATTGGAAAAAGTAAGTAAAATGAACATAAATTATATTTTTGTGAATCTCCACGATTTTCAGATAATTTTAACAGCTTTAAAATTTATTCGAATATTATTTCGAAATTAGAAAATGTTGGCCTCGAAAATAACTAAAATTATATTTTTGTGAATATCCCCAATTTTAAGATTTTTTAACAGCTTTAAATTTTTTTCGAACATTACTTCGAATTTTCGAACATAATTTTAAATATTTCAACATAGCATTGTAGTGTCATCAAGTGTACTTCAAACTGCTAAATTTCAGACAATTCGGACCACCAGAACTGGTTTTAATGGCTTTAAAAATTTTAATTTAAAATTTAAATTTTTTTTTAAGACCATAAAAAATTTTTTGAACGTAACTTCGAATTTGCGAATATAATTTCGAATATTCGAACATAATATTGTACTGTCATTAGCTGTACTCACAACCGCCAAATTTCAGAAAATTCGGGCTACCAGAATTGGTCTTAAAACAATATCCCCAATTAATTCGAATAGAAATAAACCTATCGGACAGTTCGTTACGTATGACGAATTTCGTCATATGCATTGATTGAACGTATTTTCATATACTTTAGTGTGTTTTATATCTGACGACAAAAATTCGTTTCGAAAAATTCGTCGTTCGTCCCAATTGTCCGTATAGCATTATGGACGTTTAACCTTATATGGCACACAGTGGTATAGGAAAAAAAGAGGGAAATAATTCGGCAACTTCTAAACGGTTAATCCGATTTTAATGAAAGAGGAGGTGTTGTCGAGCTTAGGTTTTGAATTTGGACCTTATCGGCCTACCAGGGGCCCGACGGGGGTCCTCAAATTAGGACACCTCGGCTATGTTAAATTTTTAAAACGATCCTATTTCTTCATTGAGTTCCGATTTAAAAAAATTTCGTATATAGAATCTCCTCATCGAGCACTATAAAAATGTGGTCGCTTAACAACAAGTTTATATAGCAAGCAGTGAAAGAATTATGTAAAAATCATGACTGAGTCCAAAGCTATAGGCATTTTAATTTAAAAAATTAAAAAAGGCGTTTTTTTGCCATTTTTTGGGGAAAAAAGTATCTTTTTCTTTTTAAGTTATCTAAAAAGTTTCTAAGAAGATGGAAAGCTGAAACAAAACCTAAAAATTTTTGATACCGAGTGGACCAGTTCCATCCAAAAAAAACCCTATTTTTATGGAAAATTCAATTTTGAGCAAAAATTCTCAAATCACATAGTCGATATTATTTCTAAGTGTTACAAACAGATGATATATACCCTCTATCACCACTGATGGTGGTGGAGGGTATAAAAATACAATGTGTGCATATATCACACACCAAGTATATCAGTTAGTTTGTCATTTTTAAGCTGTCATACCCTGCGTAAAGTAAGCCAGGATGTGTGTAAGTTAAAAGCACTTTTAAATATATCAATGTAACACAATATCAATGTAATAAACTAAACATTTTCAGTAGGGATAAAAACATTTTGTAAATAAAGCCTAAACATATCGCCGCCCTTAAAGAATCCGGTAATACATCAACCTCCTTTTGGATAGGAGCTAGCTTGTGAATTGCTCGTTTAATCACTAAATTCTTTGTTTTAACTTCAGCTACACGTACAGAACCTTTTTGATCTCGAACTATATTGGAAACTCTTCAAACTAATCATTGCTTCGGAGGCATATTGTCTTCGGCTAATAACCTTTTGTTGTAGTTTATAACCAAAAGTGTTGTTGTATAGCAGATAACCGCAGCCATCTGTCAAAAGAATTGTCCCACATTCTTTTGACAAGTAGGCTCTGCAACGCCAATTAACGGAATATATCGAAATTCAACGCTATTGGCCGTTCAATATTGCGTATTTCTACTTGAATATGTTAATTGTAAAACTTTTCCTTCATTTATTCAAGATCTCGTCGAGTGCCGACAAAAATAGTAGCATTATCGCAAAAAAAGTTGAGAGCTTATCCACGCCAGGCAACAAATCGTTTTAATGAGGCTAAAAATGATTTAGAGGTAAAATATTTCACTACTCCCTTTCGTAGAAAAGCTGACAAAAACAGCAATGTAGCTTTTTGTTGTACGGGGCCACAGAAATCCACCCCCGTCCTTCTAGCATGAAATATCCAGAATCGCTGTCTTATAATTGCGATTAACGTTTGGCTACCGACATGCAAATATTTCGGATGAAGAAATCTCATGTAACTTCAAACAACTTTGGTTTTATTTGGTAGTAAAATCTGATGTTAAGAATCGTAGGGTAAATTACAACTTACAACTACGAAATAAAATGCTATTTTTGTATTTCAAATGTCTGAAAAAAACCATATCAATTGTTATTATCAAAGTGTATAACTTGCTTGATAAACGTATTCTTTAAGAAAATGTGATAAATTTTAGTAAAAATTCCGAAAGTATAAAATTTAAGTTTTTAAAATTATTTTTCAACTTTAGATTTTTGTCCACTCTCCCCTCTCCCCAGTTTTAAATTAAGCCCTGTGTTTAACAATCTGCCAATTCCTCCAGCAATCACTCATGTCCCTTCACTGGCTCCTATTTATTATTAAAAACAAAACAATTTACTCAACAACTTCTTTGTAAGAAATATGTACTACTTTAACTCCCTTTTTGTAAGCGAGCGTAAAAGTACTTGCCTCCAATGGCATAACCGTGTTTAAATAATGAGTTAAAATGCTAATGAAGAAGTAGTGAAAAGAGGGTTTATTAGTATCTTAACTCATTACTTACTAATATAAGTTTTTCCTGGGTACTTATAAGACTTATAGAAGTGCACAGGCAAGAGCGATTTTGCAACACCGATAGATTCTTGTATCTGGAGAATAAGACCTTAACACTGTAACGCCTCTTTACTTCAAGAATTTTTCCATGATTTAGTTATTGTTTAATTTTTCACAATTATTAAAGTACTTCTTAAGAAATGTTTGAAAGAAAACGTTAATAAATTCCAGCCTTATATTGATACATGTAAGTTTAACGCAAGTAAATGAATAATAAACGATTAATTGTTAAGTAATAGTAAATACTAAACCAAATGGGCTTGATGGCTGCCCATTTGGTTTAGTAGAAGACATGATTTGTATTTGACCAGTTTCAACTTTTTCCTATTTTCTTCAAGCATGTAACCATCGCCTACACAAACTACAGTTTTCACTTCACACTAAAATTTCTATAACCGCCATTTTCCTAATTGGTTAGAATAACCTGAAAAAAAGAATATCATCAAATCCTCACTGTACTAAACCTGCATATTAGCGATAAAATGATTGATTTATTACGGTGTAACAACTGAACATTCTTACTGATATTTTAGCAGGTTTAGTTTTTGTCCATCCCACATTGGGGCAGAATGGAAATTTTTTGGAAATAAATCTGGCATTTCTAAACGGCTGATCCGATCGGGATAAAATTTGGCGTGAGCGTTGCCAAGGAGTATTCGAGTTTAAGTTTTGAAGATGAACCCCGCAGATGCCCCAGGGATGGAGCTGTGGCGGCTCAAAGTAGGGTACCTACGACATGTAAAATTTTTAAACTCGTGCCATTTTTTTATTTCTTTTATATTTTCTGAAAGCGCTCGACGAGATCTTGAAAAAACATGCTTGGACATACTACTTATCTCTTATAATATCCGAGTTATAGGCATTTAAAAATTTAGTGATACAAAATTTATTATACCTTGGTCCGCCTTTTTTTGAATACCGGGCGTAATTTTGAACCAAATGGAGTCATTTTTTTCTTGTTAGCTATACAACAAAATATACAAAAAATTTCAGAACACTATTATTTACAGATCCAAAAATATACGTTTTTTAATTTAAAAATTCAAAAAATTTTAGATTTTTGACATTTTTTTTGCCCAAAATGTGTCTTAACTCTTTTATTAATAAAATAAAATTTTCTTTAAGAAAATATAAAACAATTTTATAGTTTTGTAAAAGGTATCTTTACGCAGAACGCTTTGGCGTAAAAAACTTGTCCTATTTTTTTGAAAATGTTGCCACTGCGTCCTTCCGAATATGACATATTTTTTATCAAAACTTCAATTTGGGCGACATGTTCTAAAATCCCAAAGCTGGGATCAGAAAACTGAAAGCAGTTTTGGAAACCTCAATATGTTTTCTATTTACTCCAAAAGTACTTTCCCAGCCCTGAAAGAAATGTGGACCCTATGGGCAAAAATGTAAAAAATCCCATTTTTGGGATTTTCATTCCTATTTTTGGGAATTGCGGGATGCCCTTTGACCTTTTCAATTTTTTTTCATTTTCTTATTTGAAATGATAAATTTAACATGCGTTGAAGATTTCATTGAGTTTTGTTCATAAATAAAGATTTTGTCATATATTACATATTTGTTAAATTTCTAAAACTATGATTTATATCAAAATTTTAATAGGGTCGCAGATAGCTACAACAATTTAGTCCATATTTATCCCTTAATATCTTTTTTTAGTTAGATATGGAAATTCTCGGCCCTTTCCAAAGAATTTTAAGCCAATATCTCAATTACATTCAAAAATATGTTCATTTAAATTCATCTTTTTCATAGCTCTTAGTTCTTTCAATTCTTCATTATTTGAAAGAACTGAGGTCGTATGCTATGTGTAAAAAGTAATCCAAAAATCGTATTCTGGCATGAAGTGGTGAAATTCCAAAAGACAGGACTTCATTAATACTTCTGCTTTTGTTTATATTTGAGAATTGCGACTTTTTCTCATTACATATTGAGCATCTCCAGAAGGAAGATGTTTCTGTTATGGCATTGCTGACCTTTCCATAAATCATTGTTAAGCTTAGCTGATATGATACGTTAATAGAGAATTCCTTTATTTTTATGCAAATGGGCTCCAGTGCATTTATTTCATCTTTTAAATATTCCACTAAATCTTTTGTTGTTTTCTTTGACTCCTTTATATATTCAAATCCAATGGGAATATGAACGAATTCGTAATGGCACTAATGATGACATAAATACACTTTTGTAGTCTGCTAATGTCCGACTTCCACAAGCTTGTTTGTATTCTAGAAGTGCGATAAACCGTCACATCCCCACTTACAGATTAAGACAACATCACAGTTATGAATTTTCCTTAGTTGGTCTTCTGAAAAGTCTGACACAATTCTTGATGCTGTGTTTTCGAGCAAAGATGATATATCAATACAAGCTTCCACATCATTAACAGCAATAGGTGATGGTAAGATAGTTTGTTTTTTTTTCCTGGATCGCCTTGTATGATGGTAATGTGTCCTTTTTCATGCAGAGCTTTCCTTAATATTTGGTACTTATTTCGACTGAGACCCAGTTCCAACATAAGCGCTATTGCTTCCTCTTCAGTAAAATTTGATTGTGATGTTGGAGTTGGTATACTTTCCACAATTCGCTTAAGTCGTTTTGGTGATGCATTAGGAAGAATAGTTGCAATATGTACGGCATCCATAGGTTGGTTTTCCTTTTTCAGCATTTCGTTAAATGTATCAGCAATTTCCTCATTTGAGATTGAAAAAAGTTTTTGTGTGACCCTCTTTTTTTACCTTGAACATAAGTCTTCGTATGACTTGCAAGGCGCTCCTGCTGATGTGTTGTCAGTTGAGATTTCCGTAGTAGTTTCCATCCAACTACAAAATTTTAATCGAAATTTCTTTTGATTTCCATCCACAGACTTACTTTTTACATCAAAAAGATTTAAAAAGTTTTCAATTTTTGATATGATATGATAAAAAATAGTTATAAATTTCTGAAAATTTAAGCATAATAGGAACTTTCAATTATAAGGATAAGCAAACAAATAGAAAATAGGTAAATATAAGATTTAAACATGTTCTGTCATATTTAATACTAAAATATGAAAAATATGAAATTAAAGGATACAGGTTTAAATGAACATATTTTTGAATGTAATTGAGATATTGGCTTGAAATTTTAAAAGGTCGAGAATTTCCATATCCAACCTATTAAAATTTAAAAATTTCCGACCCTATTAAAATTTTGATATAAATCATAGTTTTAGAAATTTAACAAATATGTAATATATGACAAAATCTTTATTTATGAACAAAACTCAACGAAATCTTCAACGCTTGTTAAATTTGTCATTTCAAATAAGAAAATGCAAAAAAAATTGAAAAAGTCAAAGGGCATCCCGCAATTCCCAAAAATTGGAATGAAAATCCCAAAAATGGGATTTTTTACATTTTTGCACATAGGGTCCAAATTTCTTTCAGGGCTGGGAAAATACTTTTGGAGTAAATAGAAAACATATTGAGGTTTCCAAAACTGCTTTCAGTTTTCTGATCCCAGCTTTGGGATTTTAGAACATGTCGCCCAAAGTTGAAGTTTTGATAAAAAATAGGTCATATTCGAAAGGACGCAGTGGCAACATTTTCAAAAAATAGGACAACTTTTTTACGCCAAAGCGTTCTGCGTAAAGATACCTTTTAGAAAACTATAAAATTGTTATAAGTTCTTAAAAAAAATTTTATTTTATTAATAAAAGAATTAAGACACATTTTGGGCAAAAAAACGGCAAAAATCTAAATTTTTTGAATTTTTAAATTAAAAAACGTATATTTTTGGATCTGTAAATGATATTGATCTGAAATTTTTGTATATTATTGGAAATTTTGTTGTCTAACTAACAAGAACATTTGGCCCGGTATTCAAAAAAAGGCGGACCAAGGTATGGTAAATTTTGTATCACTAAATTTTTAAATGCCTATAACTCGGATATTATAAGAGCTAAGAATTTTTTTTAAAGATCTCGTCGAGCGCTTTCAGAAAATATAAAAATCTTTGTATTTGGGTAAAAATGGCACGAGTTTAAAAATTTGACATGTCGTAGGTACCCTACTTTGAGCCGCCACAGCTCCGTCCCTGGGGCATCTTCAAAACTAATACTCCTGTGCTACGGTCACGCCAAATTTTATATATATGTATATATGTATATATTTTATATATATATATATATTATATATATATATATATATTATATATATATATATATATATATATATATAATATATATATATATATTATATATTATATATATATATATATATATATATATATATATATATATATATATATATATATATATTATATATATATATATATATATATATATATATGTATATATATATATATGTATATATATATATATATATATATATATATATATATATATATATATATATATATATATATATTATATATATAGATTTACTCGATCGATTTGACAACTATTTCTTAAAGCATATTTAAGACATATTTTCGAGTTTTTAGATCATATTTTACTAATTAAGTAAAAAATTTATTTCTAATTTTTGTATATTTTTAAAAACATTTTTTTAAAACTTTATCTTAAAAAATTAAAAAAAATTTATAGCCAGTTTTACAATTTTGAAAAAAAAGTATGAAAATATAATCGGACATGGGCGATCATATGATACCCTAAACCAGTGAGTATATTAGAAATGTGGATTTTTTAATTAATGGAGCATTTAATATTCCGTAATTTTTTCTAATTTCTTTTAGAGTGCCAAATGTCATCTACTTACCATACCGACCATATGATATCCTACACCTGTGAGTATAAATGTCGATTATTTTTTAATTATTGGAGCATTTAATTTTTTCATCATCTAAATATCCTTAAAATTGCGACCTGTAGCGTGCGCACAATCTTTACATGTGCGCACGCTACACAGACGGACATAGCTAAATCGAAAGTGATTCTGAGCCAATTGGTATTTTTTATGTATCTCTACAAAAACTAGCACAACTTAGTTTTGTACAAGTGTGAATGTTACTAGTAATTTTGGTAATGATGTTTAGGGTATCATATGGTGAGCCAGACCCGGCTAAAAATTCGTATTTGTTAATTTTAAGAGCATATGTTGTGTTTTTTAAATTCATATTTAATGCGCCTAATGGTATATTTTTCCTGGTATCCCTGGTTATTATAAATAAGTTGAATTTGGCATATTCATACGACAATATGGAGAGACATCCGAAAAAACATCACTGATTACCAACAAAGGCTTTTGTCCTGAATTATTTGGTTAAATACTTGTTCTCCAATATACCTAAAAATACACAATAAAGAATAAATGAAATATATTTCCATTAAATCAGGCTAAAAAATTTTATAAAGAAAATTTAATAATGGAGTACATAACATATTATATGAATTGGTACAGTGGGACCTCGATTTTCCCGGTTAATTGAGTGGCAAGTTTTTAATAGATATTTTTATTAATTAAGAAATGAATATGTACACATTTATGTAAAAATGAAAGAAAAAAAAAAAAATATATATATATATATATATATATATATATATATATATATATATATATATATATATATATATATATATATATATATATATATATATATATATATATATATATATATATATATATATATATATATATATATATATATATATATATATAAAATTTTGTTTTTTATTTCACAGATAAAATTGTAGAAATAAACAAAAAATCATTTCTTAAATAAATATAATACGTTTTTTAAATGAACGTATTATAAATTTGTTATTATCAGGGAAACCAAAATGTTCAAATGCATGTATTCTGTGCTATTTTAATAAAACCATCAAATAAAGATAAGCTGGGGACAATGGTTGAAACTGCATGGATGAATATTCCTGTCACGACTTGTCAAGGAAAATGGTATAGTGGATTCCATGCCAAAGCGATGTTTCGCAGTAATAAGAAATAAAAGCAGTTCTACAAAGTATTGAGGTAGTATAAGCAGTTGTGTAAGCCATTTTTTTATTTTTTAGGACAATTAATTTAAATAATTAATTTATGCCGCGGATCCAACTGGTGGGAAAAAGGGAAAAACCAGTTTTTTATTATAAATAACAAAATCCATTTTATTTTGAATAAATTAACGTTTATGTTTCAATTTGATGGCCCAATTTGGATTTTTTGATTTTCTTTTCCATATGTAAATATTGGGCCATATACTTATTTTAAAAATATTCTAGAGGAAAAAAATGTTTAATTTAAATAGAAAAGAATTCTCTTATTAATTTGTTATTCGAGTGTTCAAAATAAATCGTGACATACCCAACATCATAGAATATATCTTCATTAATGTCATCAGCCTTACTCAAGGTTATTTTTTCATATAAACGAACCAAAAATACTCAAATATTATTTATTTATGCAAGTCGTCAGTTTCCAATTTCATCACTTCAAAAGTACAACAAATTTTGTACGGGCTTTTAATACAAAATAAATATATTGGGTAATTGCAAAACAATTGTTCCTTACAATTAATGCTTATACAAGCATTAAAAATTAAAAATTTATAAGTTTTTGGTAATTAATATTATTTTTTTTAATTTTTAGATCTTTATTCACCCCAATAGCCAATATTGTTCCCTTTTAATATTCATTTTCCTCGAAGGGAAAATTGCTTTCGTGAACTTGTTGTGAACAATTCATTCACAATAGTTGATTTTGTAAGGATCTGCTTTTTAATGTTTTCAAAATTCCATCAACAAATTTCACAACAGGGGAATTTTTTTCACGACAAAAAAGTTAGTGAACGAAAAAAGTGACAAGGGAACACTTAAAGCTTTTTTGGGTGTAGGAATAAAGGAAATCTTACATTTCCTTACCTTTTTTTGAGATATCCTTGACTGAAGGATATTTTTTGATATCATTTTTCTTATGTTAAAACTATTATATTTTTAATAAAAAATGGTCAAACTAAATGACATACGACTAAAATCGGATAAATAGTTTAGAAAATATATGATGTCATATTTAATGCTTTTTGAAAAAAAAAAAATCATTAACAAAGTGAACTTTGAACCTCAATAAAATCTAAACCGTTATGAATCTGGAAATTTTGGAGAATTTAAACTTCGTATTTATACAAAGAATGACTGTACCAAGTTTCCAATTTAATTTTTTTTTTATTTTGTTGAGAACACTATAAACTGACATAGACAACAGTTTTTTAAAATTTATTTCAAATGGCCTTTAACGACGTGGCTTTTTACAAACTTTTATTTCAGAAGCTTTGCTTGAGCAAATTTTATTTTTTATTTTATTTTTTTTATGGACCAATCCAGGAGAAACTAGATGAAAATGCAAATGTTTTGCATTTTAAATACATTTTATTTTCTTTAATGCCGAGTTACTTTATTTTTCAAGTTAATAATTTTAACAAAACTTTTAATATATTTAAAGTACTTTTAGAAAATTCGAAAATTTTAATATTTTTAATAACTAAAAAGTTTGTCATGAAAACAATGATGATCATTTTTATTTGAAATTAGGACAAAAACAATTGAAGTTAAGATTTTTCATTTTGAATTCAGAATATTTTATTTGAAAATTGTGTTATTCATCTGAATTTTAGATTATGTTTTGAAATTCGGATAATTATTATTTTCTTTTTATATGCTAGACAGTTCGTGTACATGTTTAGGAAAATCATTGTTTTATTTTATGGTGGTTTCAACAATTTTTTAAGTATTTGTGAAGTCAAGAACGGTCATCGCTAAACTTAACATATTTTGTTATATAGAAAGATGTCTTATTTCAGTAAGTTTGATTTTTTACAGGTAATTCTTAAATATAAATCCTTTTTATACTCTACACCACTTTAGTGGTGTTGTGCCTTAAAGTATACCAATGTGCCTTAAAGTGTACCAATCCTCTCAAAATCATTTTCTGGGTCGATTTAGCTATATCCGACCATCCATGTATTCAAAATTGTTAACATCGGTCCATTATTTCCGAATAGGGCTTTTAAGTTCATAATTATGTTATATATACGGGTATCTCGACAAAAATTTGAAAACCTAAGTTGATGATCCTCATAAATCTATATAAAACAGCCCCCATAAAAAACGCTTCAAAATTTGGCTTAAATGTCCACAAAAATAAATGGCTTAGGTATATCTGAGGCAAGAAACAATTCAATTTCTTACTTATTAGACTATAAGTTTTATATATTTTGTTAAACAAATCGTTTCATCATGCGTATTAAATTTTGATACCAATGGCGAATATTATCGATTTTTGTCAAGGAATATAATTTTTTTTAGCTTTTTATAAAATTTTTATCACATTTAATAAATAATATCAAAAATTTCACCGATTTCCCCGGACATTTTCGCCTATTTTCTTGATTACACTTTTTATTGCTTCTAATGTTCCATTTTCTGATCTGGTGGTTAAGATAAATAAATAGTTATATTAATGTTAGGATTAAGATGTGATGATTGTTGGAGTAATTGAGCTGACTAGGTTATCAATATTCCAAATATTCGCTTTCAAAACAGCTAAAAACTCTTGCCAGTTTTGACACAATTAATAAAAAATTTTTTGAGTCGATTTTCCGATTAAGTCATGACCGTCTTTCCAGCTAGCTGTCCATGTAAACCTTGTGCGCAAGATACAGGTCGCAAAGGGTACCATATGGTCGGCCATGCCCGACTATACTTTAATACTTTTTTATTAATAAATTTAAAAAATCTAACCCCTAGAACCTATAAAACAGATGCAAATCATACCAAATTATCTACAATACTTAACGATATTTATCATGGTTTGTTTTCCTTAGTCATTTTTTTCAAAAGAAATTTAAATTGAAATTGATTCAAAACCATATGAAATATGAGAACATCGATCTGGCAACGACTTGATCGACCTCGACTAAGCCGCATCGGCCACTTATTCAGCGGCGGTGTAAGTACGGCCCAAGCCGTACTTTCGCGGCTAAGGAGGACGAA
>NC_060950.1:49955782-50078174 GCF_022045245.1 Lucilia cuprina | reverse complement strand
TCTTGTTAGTTAGACAACAAAATTTCCAATAATATACAAAAATTTCAGATCAATATCATTTACAGATCCAAAAATATACGTTTTTTAATTTAAAAATTCAAAAAATTTAGATTTTTGCCGTTTTTTTGCCCAAAATGTGTCTTAATTCTTTTATTAATAAAATAAAATTTTTTTTAAGAACTTATAACAATTTTATAGTTTTCTAAAAGGTATCTTTACGCAGAACGCTTTGGCGTAAAAAAGTTGTCCTATTTTTTGAAAATGTTGCCACTGCGTCCTTTCGAATATGACCTATTTTTTATCAAAACTTCAACTTTGGGCGACATGTTCTAAAATCCCAAAGCTGGGATCAGAAAACTGAAAGCAGTTTTGGAAACCTCAATATGTTTTCTATTTACTCCAAAAGTATTTTCCCAGCCCTGAAAGAAATTTGGACCCTATGTGCAAAAATGTAAAAAATCCCATTTTTGGGATTTTCATTCCAATTTTTGGGAATTGCGGGATGCCCTTTGACTTTTTCAATTTTTTTTGCATTTTCTTATTTGAAATGACAAATTTAACAAGCGTTGAAGATTTCGTTGAGTTTTGTTCATAAATAAAGATTTTGTCATATATTACATATTTGTTAAATTTCTAAAACTATGATTTATATCAAAATTTTAATAGGGTCGGAAATTTTTAAATTTTAATAGGTTGGATATGGAAATTCTCGACCTTTTAAAATTTCAAGCCAATATCTCAATTACATTCAAAAATATGTTCATTTAAACCTGTATCCTTTAATTTCATATTTTTCATATTTTAGTATTAAATATGACAGAACATGTTTAAATCTTATATTTACCTATTTTCTATTTGTTTGCTTATCCTTATAATTGAAAGTTCCTATTATGCTTAAATTTTCAGAAATTTATAACTATTTTTTATCATATCATATCAAAAATTGAAAACTTTTTAAATCTTTTTGATGTAAAAAGTAAGTCTGTGGATGGAAATCAAAAGAAATTTCGATTAAAATTTTGTAGTTGGATGGAAACTACTACGGAAATCTCAACTGACAACACATCATAAACTTTAGTAGTACAATATACAACTTGATTGTGAATTGAACATATGATTTATATCAAAATTTTAATAGGGTCGTAGATAGCTACAACAATTTAGTCCATATTTATTCCTTTATATCTTTTTTTAGTTAGATATGGAAATTCTCGACCCTTTACAAAAAATTTCAGGCCAATATCTCAATTACATTCAAAAATATGTTCATTTAAACCTGTGTCCTTTAATTACATATTTTTCATATTTTAGTATTAAGTATGACAGAACATACATTGGTGTTGAATAAAATATTTGAACAATTTTTTAAAAATTATTTAGTTAATTATTTTATTAAAGACACATTGTATATACAATAAAAAAAATATAATTTTATTATGAGCCACGCACAACAACACCTAATAAATCTATTTCATTTGTTACATTTCTTGTAACAAATTTACCATTTTGTTTGAGTTATCCAAACAAAACAACAAATTCCCAATTGTCCCAATTGGAAAGTTGTTTACCGAATTTTTAAGGTTATTGTTCGTGAGAAAGTCACGAAAAGTCGGTGAAATTTATGATATTTTTTATTAAATATAAAAATTCGGCGACATTCGTCATAAATGAGCCTGTATTATAACTTTTGACTCGAAAATTGTGGACTTTTTCAGTTAAATTTTAATTTTTCAATTAAAATTCAATTGTTTTACTCTTATATTATTATTTATTATTTAAGGATTTTCCTTTTACAAAATTTAGTTAAAAATCGCTTTTATGTTCTGCATTATAATACTCATTTGTTTGCGTCTACTCTGTGTCTCTGGATTTTGACCATTATGTCTAGCTTTTTACTCAGAGAAAAGAATTGAACAATAATATTGTTGTTTTGATTTCTCAACCGAAAGGTCTGGTTAATATCTCTTCTGTTAATTTCAACATTTAAAGTTGCTGCAATTTTGTTACCAACAATGTTTATCTTCGAAGTTTTTTATTTCAATTTTTTGTGCGATCATCTGTTGATTTATTTTGTTGCTACATGTATCCAGAGAGTTTATTTGCTTTTCTCTTGTTTTATCTTGTACATTAAGTTCGTTGAATTGAGCTACTAAAGTAGAAATTGAGTTGGTTATTGTTGATAAGGATACCCAGACGTCATTTTTTATTTGAGAGTGCAAACACTAGTTGCAAGCATCTGTATTTGCGTTATATATCGTGCAGATTTGATTGTAGGGTGTTAAGTTTACCATTAAAAACTTCCAAAGACAATATATATATTTCTATATATATAGATTTCTTAGCTTATATCTATATATTTCTTAGCTCCTTCATTATCATCGGGAAAACCAAAATATGCAAATGGTGACTCATGAATAATATATTTAAATGTTTTAGACCAATTTATGAATTTTGATATCGATTGTTAGAGCATAAGGAACCATAAGAACATAATTTAGCATGATTTGACTTTTGTAGCATATTTAAGGCATATATTCGAGTTCATAGAACATATTTTACTATTTTATCGCTTATTTTAATGTTTTTCGCTTTAGTTTTTCATATTTAAATATTTGAAAAACATTTTTTTTAATTCAATCTCATTTTTCTTAATAAAAAAAAAATAATTCTATTTTTTTTTATTTTTGTTTGTAAAACTTGAACATCAAAAAATACAACCGTCTCATAAAACTGATTACTTTGGATTCAATGAAACCAATCCTTTTTAATAGTTTAAAAATCTATTAATGATAATTATTATTGGTTGTTTGGACGTAAAACGGAATACTGTATGCTAAATCAATTATCAAAATCTTATAGCATGAAATATTGAATATTTATTACATTTTCAGTCTTGTTGAGTTTTTCAATGTTAAAAAATAAACAAAAAATCATTTGTGGAGCTTATTTTTTAAACTTTAAAAGCATATTTTGGATTTTTTACTGCTTATTTTAAGCGCTTAATACTATTTTTTAGAACCTAATTGCGGTTTTCCTGATTATCATCAAAACTATCATCTTGACGCAGTTGTTTTTGTTGTTGATTGTTTTCGTCAAAGACTACAACTTTTTAAAGGTTGGTGGGTTATCTACTACGCGATTTTCACACATGAAATTTCTCATTTCACACTGCTCATTTTGTTGTTTTACTCTCTTTGTTTTTACATTGCGTTGAATTATAATATAAGAAATCTCAAAATTTGCACATGCAACATTGAAATCCCAATGAACATTTGGATAAATGGGTAAACTATCAATAGCGATCGTTACATCTTCCTTATAAATTAAACACAGGCTCACAATTTTACAATTCTGCAACAGGTTCCGTAGTTTAATGTGTGGGATTGAAATTATAGAATTTACTGTTAACATTTGAAGCACGGATGCGAATAAGGGCTTAAAGACCACTTTCTCCAAATCGCGATTTTCAACAGTATAGTGTTTATATGGTCTATTTACATCTATTCCCGAAATGATAAATTGAAAAATCCATAGTTTCGCCAAAATATTTAGCCTTAAAAGCACGTTTCTGTAATATTATTTTTATTTTTTTTGTTGTCAAAAATTTTATAAATAATTATTATTTTTGCATGAAATTTATAGAATAGGAGGAATTCATTAAATATATTTCAAAATATATGTTATTTTGACATTAATATAAATATTGAAATTAATATTAATAGTTTTTTTACTAATTTGAATTTTTTTAATATAAATTTTATATCCCCATACAACCCCTCTTTTAAAAATCTCTTTATTTTTTGTCAAAAAATTGTGAAAATATTTTTGAATTAAGGTAAAATATAAATAATATATAATAATCCACATTTGTAACATAAGACTGGTGTAGGGTATTATATGGTCGGCTATGAGTTCAGTTTAGCGTATTAAAAATTGCCGTTTTTTAATTATAATTATTAAAAATGCTGAAACACGTAAACTTAATTTTAAGTCAAAGTTAGGTAAAAATAAGGAGATATTGACGTTGGTATTGTCTTTGAAACGTTTTTTTAAATCCTTCCTTCCCTTTGTTACACATCGAAATATTGATCATAGACCCATAAAAGTATATATATTTAGGGTCCTTCTTAAATTCTAAGACGACATTTATGTCTGTTGAAAGCACGATAGAGTCCATACGGAGAGATCTAGAGTTGAAATTTTAAAAATGGGCAATGTCGGTTCACTTTTTCGCATAGCCGACCAACAGTCATAACAGTTTTAAAAATGCGTGTATAGCGATGAAATTCGACGTAAATATGTCTTATATGAGTTTTTCAACATTGTCAGAAATGCTTTTTTGACAAATCAAAAATTGTAAGGTCGTAAGCAGAAAAATGTTCAAAAAAAGGTTACAATTTAATTTCTCCTATATTACAAATATGTAAAAATATAATAACCCATCGAACAATTTTAGGAGGTAATTACTAAACAATTATATTTAAGAATAATTGTGACTTTTTTCTTTATGCACTTTTATATGTTTATTTAGGAACAAATCTACATACACCTTAACTTCTTTTAACGCTGAAAATAAAATTTTGTAAAAAGAGGATGAAGTACAAAGTAAAAATTTAAAAATGCAGAAACAATATACATATAAACTGATTCATTACTTTACATATTTTTCTAAAAAGTTTAATAAATTGTCCCGTAATAATATAACTCTACACAAATAATTTTACTGCAAAGATTTTCTCAATGATTTTGATATATTTTCAAAAAACTTTAGTTTTATTTTAGAATAATCTAAGACTCAGACCAATTTAGCGTTATTTTCATTCCTATTTGAAGATTTTTTGTATTTGTAGATTTTGTACACATTTATTCAATTCACAATCGATGATGTATGCGCTGTATGTCAGCAGTTGCTACAATAGTCATAACAATGCTGTTGGTATTTTCTATGTAAAAGCACTATACAACTCCTACTACAATTTTTTATATGTTTTTCGAATGTTGTAAGAAAGTTTAGTGTTGTCAATTGTTTATTTCAACATATAAACAAAAAATTCAAACTATTTTAGCATAAAAAACGATAAAGTCATAACACTGAAATCAAAAACAAACAGCTGTTTACCAAAACAAAAAAACTAAACTTTTATTTACTCTATCGTGCTTTCAACAGAAAGACAGACGGACAGACAGGCATGGCTACATCGTCTTAGAATCTAATGAGGACCCATAATGTATATATATGACCAATATTTCGATGTGCTATAAACGGAATGACAAAATCAATATACCCCCCATATTTTTTGATGGTGGGTATAAAAACTGTTCTACCAAAAGCTGCATTGGATCTCCTTATTCTTTCAAATGACTCGAATAATAAGAATAACTCCGCAGAAAGTAGTGATGATAGTTTCGATGATGATAGTGAGAATGAAAATTACATTGAATAAGAAATAAACAGAAATAATTTACTACCCATTTTCAATTAATAAAAAATAAATTTTATTTAAAATAATCTAAATTAATATAAAAATGGCTTAAGATATTTTATATCTTTGGTTGAATATTGGTATATTTTTTATGTTATTAATGTTGTGGGCTATTTCGGATGTAATTTCTATGTGAACTAGGAGAAATAATGGTTCAATTCAAACTAAATAATGTGCGACAGATACTTTATATGGGAACTATGATTAAATATGGACATACCATTTTGGCCTATCCTTATAAAAAAAGAGATTTATGTTGAATTTCACCGCTATTGATATAATTCTTAACTATAAAGTTATTTTCTGAAGGGGACCTTATAAAAGGGCTAGGCGAAAACGTGAACCGATATTCTCACTTTCAATAAGGATCGATCCTTATACAATTTGATAAGGAGATTTTGGATCGCACGAAACTTGTATGTAGAATTTTGTATTAATAAGCGATGAATTCATTGTCTAAAGGGGACCTTATTTGGGGGGTTAGACAATAATGGACCCATCCTTATTCATTTTAAGAACTTGATTTTAGTTGTTATAAAACTTTTGTATGTCGAATATTATTGTTATATATATATATGTTTCTTAAGGTAGATATGAGCATTAAAGTCGTTTTCTGAAAGGGACCTTATAGGTGGGATATGGTCAATTATAGACCAATCCTTATAAAATTCTACAAAGAGATTTATGTTCCCGTAAAATATATTTGTGCCGAATTTCACTGCTTCTCTTAGCCAGTTATGAGCGATAAAGTCATTTTCTGAAGGGGACTTTATTTGGGAGTAGGGTCAATTATGGACCGATCCTTTTGAAATTCTACGAAGAGATTTATGTCCCCATAAAACATGTTTGTGCCATATTGCACCGCTATTGATGATTGTCTTAGAAAGTTATGAGTAATAAAGTAATTTTTGAAGGGGACTTTGTATGGGGGTAGGGTCAATTATGAACCGATCCTTATAAAATTGTACGAAGAGATTTATGTCCCCATAAAACATGTTTGTGCCGAATTACACCGCTATTGATGCTTTTGTTAGACAGTTATGGGCGATAATGTCTTATATGGGGGCTAGGCGAAATCGTGGACCGATATTGCCCATTTTCAATACCAAACAAACTGCATCAACTATAAGTGCAAAATTTTAGCTCGCTATCTACTTCCGTTTGGACTCTAACGTGTTTTCAACAGACAGACAGACGGACGAACATGGCTAGATCGTCTTAGAATCTAATAAGGACCCAGAATATAAGTACTTTTATGGGTCTTAGATGAATATTTCAATGTGTTACAAACGGAATGACAAAAACAATATACCCCCCATCTTTTTTTATGGTGGATATAAAAACATATTTAGTATAAGCTCGAAAGCCATATCCGGAAGGTCCATTTGTATGAGGAGAGGTTCTCACCAAATTGACGTTCCACCTTTTTTGACCAATATATATGTGCCAACATTTATTATGGAATCTTCAAAATTGTGACTTGCACTCATACAAACATATTAAAAATTATGTCGTGGGAAGACGGACAGACACTAGAATACCTTAATTTCTTTTTTTTAATTCCAAACTTTAATTTTTTTACATGAAAATAAATAAACAAATACGACAATAACAATAAAAAAATTATTTTAACCTCCCCAGAATTAAGAGCCGTTTTCGACGCTTTTACCCAAATGTGCAATCGGAGGAAATGGGTTTAAGCAGTCTAGTTTTAGATATTCAATTTGTGCCAACATTTTGATATTAAATGTGTTAATATACATATTAATTAATAATTTGTGTAACAAATTGTAGGAGAATTCTATTTGCTTTAAAAATTTTTTAATCGTAAGTATAATTTTTAATTATTGAATTATCGCCAACCTTCCCCATATAGCTGCTCCAATGTGCATTGTCAGAAAAGCAGAAACGATTGTTAGACATTTGAACATTTTACTGCTTTTCTAACCATTATTCAAAAATATATACCTCCTCTTATTTTTACAGGATCCCATATTTGACTCTATCTCCCATATAAAGCCTCTTTTAGATGTTTTGTTTTTCATCAATAAATTCTTTTAATGCATCTAAATAAAGGTAAAATTCGATATACAAATTCCTTTCTAAAATATATAAAAAAATAATTAAATATACATAGCCCTACTAAACTTTCCTACTTGTTTTTTGTTTTTGTATTGTTGATAAGCTAATTTTTGTAAAAAATGTTTACTGTTCAGTATTTCGAACAAAAATAACTATAATGTAGTCTTTGTAGACTTTTGTGGTACAACATTTCGCCTAGATACTTTATTAATTTAATTTGGTCTTAATGCATATATGTAGGTCGAACTTGTTGCATAACTAGGATTTCCAGGTTTGGGTACAAATCTTATCCTTCCATTAAACTGGGGTTAATGTGAATGTTAAGCATGTAGTGGATTTCCAGGTTTGGGTTCAAATCTTACCCTTTCATCCTGCCATTAAATTGGGGTAAATGTGTGGAAATTAGAGTCCATTCTCATAGACGTCTAAGGCTTGGAGTCCTAATTGGGTTTTTGTACGATTCGGCGATCGAGAGAATCGAGGGTCGTTTTAAAAGTTGATATACCCTTGTTGTCCTACTTTGCAGATCCCTGAATGTGCCCTGCTGATCCAATGAGGACCAAAGTCAAAACTTAAATTCGGCAACTTTTTCTTTTTAAGCATGTAATTCAGAGTTGGGGGTACTGCACTAAAATTTAGTGATAGTGCAACATTTTTCACTATCTCTAATAAATATTTAGTGGTGAGTTGAAAAGGTATAGCCTCACTAAGCAATAGTAATAGTGATACAAAAAAAGGTTTCACTAAAATTAATTTAGTGATAGTGAAAACCCTTTTCTTTATAGCTTAGTGCAAAATTTTTTTCTCCACTAATAGGATAGTGGAAAATTATAATCATTCACTAATGTTAAAGAAACTCAAATACATATCATTATATTGAATTAATTTATACTCTATTACATTAATTAATTAATACTAATATTAAAATAGTAACAAAATTAAAAGACAAAAGGAAATAGAAATTCTAAATTGTTTGGAATATTTTTATAAACACTTTTTTTGCACTATTTTATTGTAGTGCAAAATTTTTAACTACCACTAATGGTTAGCGGTAGTGGAAAAATTATTACTACCACTATTTTTTTAGTGGTAGTTAAAATATGTTTCACTACCACTTTAGTGATAAAAAATATTGGAAAATCAAAATTTCGTCACTATGGTGGGATTTAGTGGAAACATTAGTGCACTAAATATTTAATGCACTACCCCCAACTCTGATGTAATTGCACAAATCCTTGAGAAGTTGCATCTGTAATTAGTTCCATATTTTTTTTTATATATACCAACTGTTAAGCTATAAATAAATACATACAGTGTCTCTCATAAATATTCGAATTTAGGTATAATATGAAAAGAAACCAAATTTAATAACATATTTTGTATGCAAAATTAATAAATTAATTTGTTAAATTCTCTAGACAGTCCTTAGCTTTGATATCACGCTTTTTAAAACTTTAAAAATTCACATTCACTTAAATTAATTTAGCCTTCTTTAAAAAAGTTCATAAAATTACCTCACAAAAGTATACGAATTTTTTCTGTATTTCATATTTGACTATATTATACGAAACACAAAAATTAGAATCAAATTTTTTTTGCTAAAAATTGTTTTAAGGGGTAACTATCAACCGAATGGATATATTTTTGGCCCATTTGGCCCACAATTTTGGGGCATTTGTGCCATCTTTTCATATAATATCATTAAAACTACGATGTTTGACCATATTCGCCATTTTTTTCTCTTTTTCCAGAGATAAAACCAAAATTTAATATTGGGATTTAATAGATTCCTTGATGTGTCTAAAAATAATAATTTTTGTTAAACATTCCAAAATATATTTTTGGTATCGTTCTTCTGTTTCTAATTAAATTATCTGGATCTTAACACCCTTTTCGTACCACTAGGATCGATATTTTCCGACAAAGTTCGCTAGTATATATTATTGTAAATATAAGCACTAATATATTTTAAATTTTCAAGACATCGTAGCGGTATACAACTCCAAAACATGCCTTAACAAAACGTGATCCTATACAGCAACTTTTAGTTGTCACTACTCATAACATTCACGATTATATTACCCATTACAACAACACTGTATGTCCAAAATTTTGGGTTTATTTTGATCATAGTAGATAATATTTAAACAGATATAAATATTTTTGAGTTAGACCATAATTATATGGTGGCATTCAGCCTAGAGGTCATTTATTATAAAAAGAATGATTCCACTATATTGAATGGCGTTTCTTCGAAGCATGCTTTGGAGTTATAAACTTCCACAATATATTGAAAACTTTAAATGTATAACAGCTCATATCTAAAACAATATATAGAAGACAAGTTTCCCCGAAAATTTTTGACCCTAGTATTATAAAAATATACTTGAGTTCCAATAAATTGAATTAGCAATAGAAGAATAATTCCAATAATATATCTTGGAACATTTTAATACAGATTCTTGTAACAAAAAATATTATTTTTAGATATCCCAAGAGGTATATTAAATCCCAATAACAAATTTTGATTTTATCTCTGGGAAAAAAGAGAAAAAAATACAAATATTGCCAAAAATCCCATTTTAATGATATTACATGAAAAGATGGTACAAATTCCCTAAAATTGTGGACCAAATGGTCCAAAAATATATCCATTCGGTTGATAGTTACCCCTTAAAACAATTTTTAGCAAAAAAACATTCGATTCTAATTTTTGTGTTTCGTATAATATAGTCAAATATGAAATACAGAAAAAGTTCGTATACTTTTGTGAGGTAATTTTATGAACTTTTTTAAAGAAGGCTAAATTAATTTAAGTGAATGTGAATTTTTAAAGTTTTAAAAAGCGTGATATCAAAGCTAAGGACTGTCTAGAGAATTTAACAAATTAATTTATTAATTTTGCATACAAAATATGTTATTAAATTTGGTTTCTTTTCATATTATACCTAAATTCGAATACTTATGAGAGACACTGTACATACATACATACTTACATACATACATACATACATACATACATACATACATACAAACATACTGTTTAAGTACAAATCGATTATTTGCGGTATTTTTCTCTAAGTGTAAATCCTAATGATTTACTACCATTAGTTTACATCTTTGATGGAAAACTATAATAAAACTAACGAGTAAACCGCTAACGGTGTTTAAGCATTGTTTGCCTCCATTATTTAGTTATAAGTTTGATTTGGTTATTACCCAAAGTGAAGCCATTTACTGCACTTGTGCAGAGTTTTTGAAACTTACATTTACAAAGGTAAATAATAAAGAGATTTACTCTCTGATTTTGAAATTGTACTAATTTTCTTGTGTTTATTTTTTTTTTCTTTGGGAAACTTATTTGGTTTGTCCATCTTGAACCGAATCGGATATACGCCGAAACATTGTTCCTTCGGACCGGATTAAACACAAGGAAAATTTATCCATTTACAAAGGAAGTCTCCTTGACAAGGAAATACAAAGCCCTATAGCTAATAATTCTAAAGTTGCAATAATTGGCAATACGCCTAAATTCTCCGCCTCTGCTCCAACCTATTTTACAAAATTCGTCTGTTTTATTGGGAACAGCTATGGTTACGATTCATAGTCATGATACAACGTATCCAGCTAGATTATTAATTGATCCTGCTTCGGAAGCCTCTTTCATATCGGAACATTTGCGAAATCAACTGCGACTTCCGTCACATTCTACGAACTACTACTTGGCGCTGACCACGTATTATATTGAAGGAAGTTCGGAATAATATAGTTGGTAGTTAATTGGCTCTGAAGACTGTGTTTGGTTGGGTTTTGACAGGACCCGTTAATTTTTCACCAAAAGATTCTATAAATGTATTCTCCACTACGATTTAGAGGAGGATAATTTAAATGAGAATCTCATAAAATTTTGGGAGTTAGAACAGCCACCAAGACGGAAAGTGCTATCGCAATCCGATAAAATGTGTGAGGAAATCTATAGGAAGACTACCTTTCGTGATTCAGAGGGAAGATATGTAGTATCATTACCCTTTAAACCTGAGTTTCCTCAGGAAATTAATTTAAGAATCTCGAGGATAGGAGTGTTGAAACAGTTTACGAAAATGGAAGCCTCACTTACACGAAAACCAGATGTGAAGAAAATGTACGATGAAGTGCTGAAGGAATATCTGAATTTGGATCACATGAGGCCCAAGGGGACTGGAAATAAGGCCGTTACTTACTCTTGCTATTTGCCACATATTTCCAGTTTTAAAACCGGAAAGTACAACCACAAGACTTAGAGTGGTGTTTAACGCCTCAAATAGGACCTCCAATGGTAAAAGTTTGAATGACTGTTTATTTGTAGGACCTTCTTTGCAAGCTGATTGATTTTGAGGCGGCTATTTAAGTTTGTATTTAACTGTGACATTTCTAAAATGTATAGGCAAATTAGAGTCCATTCATCTCACACTCCATTCCAACGAATTCTTTACAGAAGTTCAGCTGATGAAGAGATTGTGGATTATGAACTGCAGACCGTTACATTTGGTATTAATTGCGCTCCTTATTTGGCTATTAGGACTTTGCTAGAACTAGCAGAGGACTCTGAGCAAACCTTCCCATTGGATTCGAAGATTTTAAGGGAAGTAATGTACGTCGACGACGTGTTATCTAGAGGTTATGAAGTGTCTAGTGCTTTGTTAGCCAGGGAACAGTTGGTTAGGGCTTTATCGGCTGCCGGGTTTGAACTCAGGAAATGGACTTCGAATGACAAGTCAATTTTAAAGGATTTGCCTCTTGGACATTTGGTTGACGCAAAGCTTTTAACTTTCATGGAGTCTAGTAGTTCAAAAACTTTAGGTATTTTTTGGAATGCCCAGTTAGATTCATTCTTCTTCAGAGTATGTCCTTTGGAAATTAAAACGTATTATACGAAAAGAGAGGTGTTATCTACAATAGCAAAGTTTTTCATCCAGTAGGCTGGTTAAGTCCAGTTATTGTCACTGCAAAGATAATTATGCAACGCATCTGGCTTGACAAAATAGGATGGGACGATTCTCTTACAAACCCTACTAGGAAAGAGTGGTTAAGATTTTGGAGTTCTTCTACCAAGTAAATTTTATTAAAATCCCAAGATGGGTTAATTATTATAGAGACTCGGTGACTGAACTTCATTTATTCTCTGACTCCTCTGAAAGGGCTTTTGCCGGAGTGTTATATATACGTATAGAGTCATCGAGTGGCGAAATTACCTCGAACTTACTAACTTCTAAGACCAAAGTAGCGCCATTGAAATCTGTATCATTGCCTCGCCTTGAACTGTGTGGTGCAGTTTTAGCGTCGAACTTACTAACTTCTAAGACCAAAGTAGCGCCATTGAAACATGTGTCATTGCCCCGCCTTGAACTGTGTGGTGTGAACTTATTAACTTCTAAGACCAAAGTAGCGCCATTGAAACATGTGTCATTGCCTCGCCTTGAACTGTGTGGTGCAGTTTTAGCGTCGGAATTGCTTAAAAATGTCGTTAGGGACATTCAAATTCCGATTGAGCGAATCTATTGTTGGACTGATTCAACTATTGTATTGGCAAACCACCCTATTCTTGGACAACTTTTGTTGCTAATAGGGTCTCTAGGATCCAATAAAAAACTGGAAATCGCAATTGGTTTCACGTGCGTTCAGAGGAAAATCCTGCAGATTTAGGTAGTAAAGGTGTAGATCCTTTTACTTTATCCCGAAGTGAATTGTGGTATCATGGTCCTTCGTGGTTATGTCAGATCCTGACATAAATCAGATGTCAGATCCTGATAAATCTAAATGGGAAACGCGAAGCCTGAACAATATAGACACTGATTTAGAAATTCGAAAGACGAAAGTTAATGCTTCCTTCTTTACCCGTTTTGAGGATGTATTGGAAAGATTTTCTTCGCTTGCGAGAGCCTTACGCGTTATTGCATATATATTTAGATTTTTTAATGCTACTCACCCAGCGAGAAAGGGGCATTTTGTTTATGAATCCAAAAGAATACCCTGTCAAGAAGTTAGAATGGAGAAAGTTCAGTTAGCTATTGTAGCTCAAAAGGCATTTTATGCCAATGAGTATAGATGTCTTGTGGATAAGAAACCCTTACCGACAAAGAGCTCTTTAATTCCATTAAATCCCTTCCTCGATGAACGAAATGTGATGAGATTGAATGGTAGATTAGTTAAGTCACATTCGTTGTCATATTCGGAACAGTATCCCATAATATTACCTTACGGGTGTCGACTTGCGAAACATATTGTTCATAAGCTGACGACTCATGGTGGGAATCAATTAATGTTAAGAGTTTATCGAACTGAGTATTGGGTCCCTAGACTGCGAACCCTGATACGGACAGTAGTTCATCATTGCAAACGTTGCACGATAGATCGAAAACGTTCATGCAGTCAAATTATGGCCGCGCTCCCTCCGGAGCGTACCACAATCAATAGACCCTTTTCAACCACTGGAGTGGATTTTGCAGGGCCTTTCGATGTGAAAAACTGTACTGGTCTTTCGTGTTTAATGAAAAGGGTTATGTATGTGTATTTGTCTGTTTTTCTACCAAAGCCATACATTTAGAAGCGACTTCAGACCTATCTTCTGACGCTTTTTAGCTGCCTTTGATCGATTCATTGCTATTTTTTCGGATAATGGTACGAACTTTGTTGGAGCGTCAAATGAAATAGCTGGAAATTTTCAAACCTTTTTAAAAAAGTGCGAGGCCAGAATGAGTTCGAGAATAGGTTATGAGAGTTTGTCATGGAAATTTATACCAGCTGGCGCCCCTCATATGGGCGGCTTATGGAAAGCTGGAGTAAAAAGTTTTAAACTCCATTTTCGGAAAGAAGTTTAAAATTGTAAATATACGTTTGAGGAATTATCTACGATCCTGGCTAGGATTGAGGCATGTCTGAATTCTCGTCCTTTGTGTCCTATGCCCAATAATCCTAATGAGCCTACTGCGCTCACTCCTGGTCAGTTTTTAATAGGATCCGCAATACTGTCTCCACCGGAACCAACAATATTTGACAGGCCAATTAGTATTGTGAATCGTTATAGGAAAGTAAAGGCTTTTGTTCACTATATTTGCAAACGTTGGAAGGAGGAATATTTAGCAACTTTACATAAAAGGTATAAGTGGTAACATCCTCAAAGAGATGTTTGTGTCAATGATTTGGCTGTTTTAAGAAATGAACAGTTACCTGCTACTTCTTGGAAGATAGGAAGAGTAGTACAGGTTTACAATGGTACTGATGGTCACGTTCGAGTAGTAGATGTTCGGACGTCAAATGGATCCCTTAAAAAACCTAAAACTAAACTTGTTGTTTTGCAAGATTAAGTTAACTATCACTTTATGACAATATTTCCCTACTAACCTTTTATTTTCCCTAGAACAATGGACTCTGTTAGAAAACTACAGCCAATTACCACAGTTTTGACTGAGGAAGAGCTCCTTAACGAGGAATACTCCAAAAATAGCAGCGTTAAGCTTGAATTCCCCAACCATGCCAGTGGAGTCCGTTGTTCCACCATTAAATAAGATGCCCGTCGCAGCAGAAGAAGCTGCTATGGAAGTGGTTGCAGAACCAACTATAGTACCCCCGCCAACCATTACTGTACCTGAACAAGTGGAAGCATCGGGTTCGAATCCTATCGATCAGCAAGCGCGTCCTAATCGGGAAAAGTCATTTGTTAAGGTTTTGCCGTAAATTCGAGAAAATGAACCTTGAGCTCAGATTTAGCAAAGTGGCATTGCACAAAGTTTGTTATCGCTTTTTATTAAGCGGTCACGTTAGCAAAAATTGTAAAAGTTCAGCAAAATGTAAGTTTTGTAAAGAAGCTTATCATTTTCTACTCCACCCCAAAACCAAGTCTACAAAAACCAACGAGCGTCAGGCCGCGTCATTAGCGAATGTACAATTTCGACAAGCGGTTGCTTTTTTCCCGACTATACAACTTAACCTGTGTTTGCCTCGAAATAAAGTTTTGGTGAGGTCTGTTCTGGATCTATGCTGCCAGAATAGTTATATTTGTGCAGATTTAGTCGCCAAACTAAGAATTCTACAACAGGAATGTTGTAGAATCGAAGTTGAATCGCGGTTTGACAATACTCAGCGTATTATTTTACTGGCGAAAGTATATCGAATGGATCGTGTAAAAACACCGCCTCTCACAGTGTCGGATTTGATCCTGGAGCCGTTTAAAGGTCTCCAGTTAGCCGACCCCACCTTTAATCATTCCGGTCAAGTAGCGTTGGTTTTGGGGCCGGAGATTGCACCAATGATTTTGAAGGACAGGATTCATCAGAGCCCTGGGCTTCCACTCTCCCAATATAGCATTCTTGGCTGGATCGTTACGGGTTTGTCGCCTTACTAAATAAGATTCAAAATCTTAATATAACCAGAGTCTCTTTATGACTCAACCAGAGTCTCTTTATGGCTCAACCAGAGTCTCTTTATGGCTCAACTAGAGTCTCTTTATGGCTCAACTGGAGTCCCGTAGTGGCTCAACCAGCCTCTTAATGGCTATTATATATTTCAAATAAATATTGTCCTCGCGAGCCCTTTAATGGCTCAGTATGTTCAGTTACAACACCTTAAGTGTTGCAAGGGGGCCGGCAATGTTTAAGTACAAATCGATTATTTGCGGTATTTTTCTCTAAGTGTAAATCCTAATGATTTACTACCATTAGTTTACATCTTTGATGGAAAACTAAAATAAAACTAACGAGTAAACCGCTAACGGTGTTTAAACATTGTTTGCCTCCATTATTTAGTTATTAGTTTGATTTGGTTATTAGCCAAAGTGAAGCCATTTACTGCACTTGTGCAAAGAGTTTTTGAAACTTACATTTACAAAGGTAAATAATAAAGAAAGAGATTTACTCTCTGATTTTGAAATTTAACTAATTTTCTTGTGTTTACTTTTTTTTCTTTGGGAAACTTATTTGGTTTGTCCATCTCGGATATACGCCGAAACACATACATACATACATACATACATACATACATACATACATACATACATACATACATACATACAAACATACATACATACATACATACATACATACATACATACATACATACATACATACATACATACATACATACATACATACATACATACATACATACATAAATAAATACATACATAGGTATGAACGTATGTAACATTTGTTTGTTGTATTTTATAATAAAATTAATATTACTTACTTCATAGTGTGCATTGGTATAGATGAAATAAATAATAAACAAACTATGTTATTATTTAAATCAAAATGTGATATACACTTATGAGTATCCAATGACCAATATTGACTGCTTAATTCGCAAATATTATTTGTTGTTGTGTTGCTCTTAAAATACAAGGCGTTCGAAAAGGAATCATCAAAAAAGGTTTTTAATACATCCATATTATGAAAATCTCCGAGATAACGTGTTGTAGATGCACTGTGATGTATATTTGATGAAAATACACATTTGCGTGTCATTATATTGGCAATAATAACAGCTACAATGCCTGAATCCAATCCAATATGTTCTGGCAAACCTCCTGGTATTGATCTTTCCATGCTATGTATTAGGTTTGATTCTCCACGAAAAGTGTTTTCTGAAATCTCATGTAAGCTGCGTAATGTAGGCTCAGCACCACAAATTACACATAAAGCACTGTTTGCTGATATAGACAGTGTAACGAAACGGTATGCCACCTAGAATAAATCATTAAAAATATGAAAATAAATTTCAATTTTTATCAGTAGTTAAGAAATTCGGTATCTCAAAATGTTTAAATGCAAATTGATTATTTGCGGTAAGTTTTCTGATTTACTATGATAGAAGTTTTATGATTTACTATGATAGAAAACTATTATAGTTTCAACGATTAACCCGCTAACGGTATTAAAACATTGTTTGCCTTCATTAACTCAGGGTTTCAAAAAACTGGTAATTGCAGTCGCAAATTACTAAATATTTTACTAAATTTAGTACCATTCTTAAAAAATAGTAACTCGATAAAATGTCCCCTTACAAGCTAACTGAAGTAAGTAACTGTATCAACACACTGCTAAAAACATAAACAATGAACAGCTGTTTTTTGGAAACAACACTTTTGTAAAATGGAAAATTTTGGAAAAATGTTAAATAAACAAAATGTTAAAAATGTTAAATAAAATTAATAAAACAAAACAAATCAGGAAATTGCAATTTACTTAAAATATTATGTTTTTGTTCTTCCGAAATCATTGTTTTATTGTTTTTTTTTTTGTGTTTTCTCACTTATAAGTTTAGTTTAATTGGCCAATTACACTCAGTTAAACTAAGATAATAAGTAACTTTACTGATAACTGAAAAACGCGAAACATATATTAAACCAGGTTTAACCAAAGAATGAAGATTAGCTTTATCAGAAAAACTCGCCCTCAATCGAACTGAATACGACGACTGAACAGTAAAAACAGTTTTGCGTGTGCTTAGTTCTTGGTTTCGTTTTCTTACTAAGGGATGTAAAAAAACTAATAGTTTCAGCCGATTGAACAATAAAACTTAATGGGTATGCAATTTGTTATGTTAAGTATATTGTATGTTTTTGTGTTTTAATTTGACAAAGATAAATAAAGTAATTGATAATTATTGTTAATAGAAATTAATAATTAAATTAAAATTTATTAAATTATAAATTATACTTATAAATTTAGATATTTTCTTTAAATAAAAAATTTTTTACATTTAAGCAATTTGATGATTTTTTCAGTGAGATTTTGTTATTTTATGTACAGTGGTGAGCAAAACTGGATATATATATCAATCAAGTTTATGTTAAACACCCAATAAAGTCCAAAAATATCAAAAAATTTGGTATTTGTTTTAAAATAAGCAATAAAAAAATAATAAAATAAAACAACGAATATTGAAACTGTATCTAAAGTTTTAGTCAATTTTATTAAAAACGTCAATGTATCCACTTTTGCACGTTTAAATTTAATTAATCTAGCAACACAAATCAATTTAAAAATAACAATAAATTTGTTAAATTTCGGAGAAAGATGCAACAACTTTGGAGTGACATCCAAACAGGTAAAACAACAAAATCAGGCTCATGTCGCCATAAATAAAATTAGATGCTAAAATAAAAAAGAAGGATTAATTGTGCATTTTCAATCCAATATTCCTGATTTTGTGGAAGAATGTGCATATCCAGTGTCAGAAATTATACTTCAACTGGATGGCGATCCGAAGCATACGACAAAAATAGTAAAAAATTGGCTTAAAAATCCAAATTTTTTAAAATGTGCAAAACTGGATACTTCGACTTAATTTATAAATATGTTTTAATCTTTAGATTAATATTTAATTATCATGAATTTAATTTTGTTTTCTTTTTATATTGTTTTACTGAATATTTCTAATTGAAAACTTAATTATTTTTCCTTAATTTTAATTTTTCCTTCAAATTCCTTAAAAAATTTATATTCATTAGTCTATAATATCGCAAATTATATGCCGTTGATAATCATTTTCCTGATGATCTCTCCATTTTAGAGACATCTCTACTGCATTGTGCAAGACATTTTCATACATAATATATTTATAAAATTATACAATCTCATAACGTGGAAAATATCTCCAGACCACAAAATTACCCCCTCCCTGTTTTATTTTTACTACAGTATACCGATAATTACACAACTGGCCTAGATTATAATTTTATTTCATCTAAACCATTTTAAATTAGCTTGGATTCATCAGAAAAATTACCATTGTATAAAATGTTGGTCCTAGTCAAATCAATTTGAATTTTAGGCGAAATAAACGGCTTTGTTACTTCAATATGGCACTGGTCCTCCCAAATTTTAAAAATCTTCCAATAGAAATGAAAATTACAATTACATAAAGTATAAATCTTTTTTTAAAGGAATATTTTGATTGTTTTAAAAATACAAACATAAATTTAATTGTTTACCAACAAAATTACTCTAAAATATTAAGAATCGTACACATGGGAATTATAGCCGTAATTTGCTTATTTAAATAAAAAACAAAACATTTATCTACCTTTCTAATTTTAACGGAAAAATGCTTTATTTTGTAAACTGCAAAAAAATGCATAGAAATGGTAGCAATATTTATGAGCTAAATTAAAAAGATCTAAAAAATAGACTTCCTACCATCCATTTTCGTATTCTTATCATTAATTTATTGAAAGGTTGTTATTCAGCTTATCGAATTTTTTGTTTTTACGAATAGACCTGACATTATATATTTTTTTATAAATTTATTCCCTTTAAAAGGCAATTTCATTTCTATTTTCTCAGTTGGTCTTTGGAATTCAAGTAAACAACATCTGCATATGTGATGATTATTGTTTAAATTTTTTTAAACTTTGTTAATACACAAAAAATTTGCAAAAAAATTAATTTTAAATTTAATTTTTTTATGGTTTAATTTTATAATAACTTAAGTAATATTTAAGTATTATTGTATAATTTTAATTATTTTAAAAATAATCTACAAGTTTCTATTATTTATTTAAGAAGTCATGAATAATGAAAGGTTATAAATTTTTATTAAAATTAATAAAATTAAACCATAATAAATTATATATATGAAAATAGTTTTCATCAGACTTTGATCGGAATACTCAGGCCATTTTCTTATACTTGATCAGCCTTTTGTACGAACATTTTATCAGACATTTATTCGACTTTTCATATATTTTATTATTATATTATTATATATTATATTTTATCAGACATTTATCAGACTTTTTTATATTTGATCAGACTTTCGTATGAAATGTCGAAAGAATGTCAAGTATGGTATCAGTCATTTGTCTGACTTTAATCAGATTTTCCGAAAATTCCTTCAGAATATCCCCAGGAATTTACATCAGATTTCGTAACGAATTCTGAACGACAATTCTGCACATGTTTCCGAATTTCCTCAGACAAAGAGTTCCGAATTCCGAGCAACATTTCATATGATTTCCGTACTCATAAAATTCTTACTTATGTCGAACTTCAGATTTAAACTTGTATTTTCAAGCCAGTTGTACGTGGATCGATATTGCCCATTTCCTTACGTATAACAAATATTTTTGGAAAATTTCAACTCTCGAGCACTTCCGTTCGGACTCTATCGTGATATCAACAGACAAACATGGCAAGATCGTTTTAGAATTTAATAAGGACTTAGGAAAATTAATATACTCCCTCTTTTTTGATGGTGGATATAAAACATTTTTTCAAATGGTCCTCGGTAGTACACTACCAGCCATTGAAAATCCTTACCTCAGTAAAATTGTAAAAAATAAAATATTTCCAATTTTTTTAAATCTGTCTTAAAAATTTAACAATTTTGAGCCGATTACGTGAAAAATATTTTACAATTTTTGTAGAGTATTTGTGGTGCACAAAATAATTTTAAGTAGTTTTAAGAGGCATAGTGTTTTCGCTTTTTCGAAATAGCTTACACAGAAACATATTTATTATATTGTTTGGCATGTAGTTTGGTCCATTTAAAATTTTTTTTGGAATATTTGGAAGTTTAAATACACTAAAAATACTGTATACTAGAAATACTGTAAAAAATTAATTATTTTTCCTGCGATAAGTTCAAAATTACTGAAACATCAGAGACCCAATTCCAAAAGATTGCAAAAAAAGAAATTGATTAACATATTGTACTGCGAACTTTTCGGCGAATGAGCCCCTTTAAAAAAATATATTTTTAATTTTTTTTCGTGTTCAATACATTAATACGCATCGATTGAGAAGTGTTCCTACAAAAAAGTGGTAAACGGGTGTTCTTAATGTACATGTGTGTATTTTTGAAGTACAAGAAACAACATGTGGATCAGTGTCAGTAAAAATTAAATTTTGTATTACTATGAATTAATTCTTATTAATTTTATCAAATACATCCCTGTACACATGCAATGTTCCATATGTATCAAACAATATATACAACTTTTACAGATAGACATTTTGACAGTACATATGTATGTAATGTCAACTAATACCATCATCTTTGATGATCGCTCTCGTCAATATTTACGAGATATTTAGAATGACCTGGTTCACACTGGGAAACTTTTGTTGAGATACTTTTGATTTTGTGTGTGAGAGAAAGAGATGGTTAATATTTCTTTTTCTCACACATAGAAGACTATTTCTAATATTTAAGAAAAAACTTTATAGAATTGAATTTAAACAATTGAAAATTATAATTTTGTTTGTTATAGGAAAAAAATTATTGTAGAAAAAAATAATATTATTAAAAAAATTCACTTGCCTTTTATTCGATTAACCGAATAATTTTGAATTATCCGATTACTAACCGGTTAACTTAAAATCCCAAATAATTAGTTGTCGAATAAACCGAATAAAATAAAAACCCAAATAATTGAATACTCTACTAAAAACCTATATATCAATTTAGGATTTTCTTTACATATTAAGTGCCACGTCCACAATAGCTAGGATGTACATTCTGTGCGTCTAATTTATATGGATGTCAAAGTTGTCCATACAAAATTTTATAACTCTAGCTGCTGCACTTTCTGAGATATCTGACTTTTACTACATATTGTGTATGAGGGCTTGGCACCTCGCAAAAATGTTTAAAAGATACAAGTTTACAAACCACATGAAAATCAACTGTCGTAAATCTACAAAAATATATTAATGAACACTTAAAAAATGTGTAAATTTGGTTATTCTATTTGTATACGTGTTCATTAACATATTTTTGTAGATTTACGAATATTTCTTTTCGAGTGGTTTGTAAACTTTCATCTTGTAAAATTTTGTGCTTCTTTTTCTCTTTTTGCATATTAATTGAAGTCACCCTAGTCGGTGGAATTAACTTAGTACAGTGAAATTTGATATATTTTTTTACAATGCGTCAAGTGTACAGTATGCCATTGGGAAAAACATAGGAGTGAAAGAGAAGGATGCACTCGGAGAGAGCTCTCACCTCAATTACCTCAGGTGAGGCCTCCGACTCTGAATCCTCAGATGATAATAACAACACCATTATAGCAAATCCCAAAAAGGATGAAGTGGAGCAAATGGTGAAACAGGTGAATCCTAGCATACTAATAAAAGTGTTTCTGGAAGTTAGTCCATCTCATGGCACTACAAAGAAAAAATCGGACTCTCTTACAAGATCTTAGGCAAAAAGGATTAGGTTTCCCGAGGAGTTGACAACTGAGAATAAAGAAGAAATGAGCTCCCCGTCTTCTAATACACAGTCGAAGCCAAGCCACACTCCACCTTTATCTTATGCCTGATAAAGGGCACTTCAGACGATCACACTTTACGTACGACAAGACTAATGAAAAAGTAAAATGAAATTCCATCCGTATAACAAAAAGGAGAATAAAAGTCGTATGATTTATATTTTTTGGGTTTACACGATTGGTATAAAACAATTAAAGTCAGATGGAAACAGCTGTTTCACTTTTTTATACGTGTTTACATAAAAATACATCCCTGATCTAATGAGAGCGGCATGGTTTTTGAATCATTTCAAAAAATGAAGAGAGCAATAAGACTGTCAAATTTTCCATCTGTATTTTTTCTTAATGTGTGATGGTTTCATTACATATTGCTTTTAGACGATCCTATCCGTACTCTTCTACACAAAATTTTGACGGATCATATTACTTGTGTGATCGTGTAAAGCCGGCTTAAGGAGATTGTAGTGGACCAAAAGGGAGAAATATGCATGTGGGCAATTCAAACTTAACGGGTAAAAACGGGTAATTATGTGTAGTTTAGGTACTTTTTCCGAAAAATGCAAATACTTGGGAAGTATTTTGCTATAAGCAGTCAAAACGTATATTTTAAACAAGTATGAATTTATAGTCGGACATTGCCAACAATATGATACCCTACACAAGTCATTATGTTAAAATTGTGGATTATTTTTGAAAAAATAAAGCATTTAATTTGTTTTATTGTGGAATATTTTTACTTATTGTTGACAAAAAAGAGATTTTCTACAAGAGGGCTTATTGTGGAGAAGGGGTAAATATGGGCCTATCCTTATAAATTTTTGTAGATGAATTTACGTCTACGTCTTTTATGTAGATTTTAATCGTTTTATTAGAAATTATAAGTTAATTTTGACCTTCAAGTCAATTTCTGAAGGGGAGTTTGTATGGGGGCTAGGGTCAAATGAGGCATGATCACTATAAAAATTAGTATTGCCATTTATTGTTCTATAAAACTAATTTTTGCTGATTTTTATTGACATTATAAAACATTCAACGTAATTATGATCCTAAAGGCTCGATTCGGTGGGTACGGTTGTATGGGAGCTAGAAGAAATAATGGACCGATTTCAACCATTTTCCTCGAACCAAAAAAAGAGTATGTGCCAAATTTCATCAAATTATTTTGAAAAATGCGACCTGTAGCGTGCGCATGGACACACATACAGACAGACGGACGGACAGACGAACATAGCTAAATCGACTCAGAAAGCGATTCTTAGGCGATTGATATACTTTAAGGTGGGTGTAGGACCAATATTTTTGGGTGTTACAAACTTCAGCACAGACGCATAATACCCTCCCCACTATAGTGGTGTAGGGTATATAAATTAATTAAATTGGGTAAAAAGAGGAGTTTCATGTAAAGGGCCCACATCTAAATGGCTGGGTCAACTTTAAGAAATTTTAAATAGAGATACATCTTTAATTAGAAGTCTCAATTGGTTATATCTTTATTCGAAAAATGAAATGAAGTTTTTGAATTTGTGTGAATTTTAAATTTATAAATATCAACATTTTTGACAAATTAAACTGCAAGGTAAATATTTGTATTTTTGCTACATTTTTTGGCGCAAATACGTCTTATTATAACGACTGAACCGAATTTTATGAAATTTGTCCCACGCACTTCAAGACTGTTTTGGAAAACTTTAATAGGTATTATTCGAAACATGAATCAGAAAGGGGAAAAATTAGTACATACTTTTTCTCTAAGTTAATGAATATTACTTGTTCTAAATCCCCTTGGCACAAGTAATATGAACTGTCAAAATTTGGAGTAGAAGGAAATACGGAAATTAAATAGCTGTTTTCATCATACTTGTAATTGTTTTATACCAGTCGTTCAAACGCAGTATAAATCATACGACTTTTATTCTCTATTTTGGAATACGGATGGAATTTCATCTTACTTTTTCATTAGACTTTACATACGAAAAGAATGATCGTGTGAAGGCTCCTTAAGGAAATATATGTTGGTTTTAGCTTTCTCAATTTTTAGTAAAGTACCTTTTCAAATGCTTGAAGAGTTTAAATCATGCTTTAAGGGAGAAAATTATTAAAAAAATCAAAATTTTAAGTATTAATATTTTTATTATTGCTTTGTTGCTAATTTTAAAGGTAATTTTTTACCACTTAACCCTAAAGAATTTTGAAAAGTGAGAAAATGTGTAGTTTTGGTAAATTTTTTGAAAGTTATTCTGAATTATATATTTCGACATATTAATTTCAGGGGTAAAAAGCAAAGTAAAGATTTAATATTATAGATCATTTAAAAGTGTAATTACACCAATTCTTATGCTTCAATAATCAGGTGGACTGCTTTAGACAAAAAGTGTAATATCAAACTACTACAGGGAGTACAAGACGAGAGAACAAGACGAGTAATCTCCAGAAAATGTATATGTCTGAAGTACACGTTTTGGTATCTTTTTGTACAATACATACATACCGAACCCGAACTTTGGTAAATTTGAACCGAATTCGGCCGAACCCGAACTTTGTTCGGTTTTCTAAGTTTGGTGAACACGAACTTTTTTCTTAAATGAAAAACGCATTTATGATTAAAAAGTAATAAATTTATAACATTTAAAACCAAACAAGAACATCCGGAAGATTTTTTGAAATGGGTCTTTAATTAGTAACTGGGTCAATTATCAACTAATTATAAATCCCATAGAGTGATAAATTTCTTATAACACACTATTTTTTTAAAATATTATTTTATTATTATTTATTTTTGGTTTTTAATCCATTCATTGACAATGATATAATATTCTGTTGTGGTTATGTTGTCTAAACATATTATCGTTATTGTAACAATTTTAAAATATATTATGATTAATTACCGTCAAAATATTTCATCATATTTTTGTATTTATCATAATATTGTTATACATATTATGATCCAAGGTGATCAGAATTTCGTTTTAAATGTGTATCGAAATCCAAATAAATTTTATCGAATCAGTAAAATTACATTTTCTAAAAAAATAAAAAATATATATAATATAAAGATAATATACATACAATACTTAACACAATTCGCAAATTTCAATTTGCCGATTTATATGAAATTTTGTTTCATAAAAAAGTATAGATAAAAATACTAGTATTTTTAAGTCTGTTATGAACGTAAGTCATTTTCTAAAGCGAACCTTATATGGAGGCCATGTAAAAATGTAAACCGATTTTGAATACCAATCAATCCGCAACAATAGTTTAGGTCCTATCGTTCTTTTAAGAGACTGACTGACAGACATGTCAAAATCGTTTGAGAATAAGGACCTAAAATTTCAAGGTTACAAATGAGATCAAATATTTATAGTCGAAACTATATAATTCAAATTAGCTTATTAATCACTTTCTGGTTAACTGTTTTTCAAATCAGCCGAAAAAACGAAAAGTTAAAAAGGTGTTTTGTACCTATGTATATCGGAAATTTATTGTACAGCCAGGATGTATGATAAGTTCTGTAAACAAATTTTCAACATTTTTAAAACTTTGAAAAATGAAAATGATTCTAAGCCGATTGATATACTTTAAGGTGGGTATAGGACGAATATTTTTGTATGTTACAAACATCAGCACAAACCCAATATAAAAAGGTCTTAGGTTATATTCAACGGGAAGACAACTCTGCTTATGGAAACACACTTCCCTGGTTGTGAGGACACTGATGCTACGGACGTAAAGCAGGTCATGCATCTGGTCAAATTGAGGAAATAGTCACCATGGATAAACTTAGCTGGGCGGTAAACTCTTTTGACCCTTACAAATCGCCGGGTACGGATAGAGTTTTTCAACCATGTTCTGTAATATTCCTGATGACGCATTGGTGCTTTTAGCCGATATTTTCAAGAGATGTCTTATAATGGGATATCTACCTAGAGGGTGGAGAGAGGTTACGGTAATTTTTATTCCCAAAGCTGGCAAAGCATGCCACTTTAAACCGAAGGACTTTAGACCTATCAGCCTATCGTCTTTTTTATTGAAGACTCTTGAACGACTGATAGATCTTCATCTTAGGAGCAATATTGATACCCATCTCATTAGCAATGCTCAACATGCTTATCTTAAGGGTAAGTCGGTTGAGAGTGCGCTTCATGAGGTGGTGGGTTGTATTGAGCACGGTCTAGATCACAAAGAGTATACCTTGGCCGCGTTTTTGGATATAGGAGCCTTTAATAATATTAAAATAGAGGCCATCAAGGAGTCGTTGGTTACACTCGGTGTTCAGGATTTTCTGGTGAGTTAGGTAGTTTCAATGCTGGATAGCAGAGTTATCAACTCAACCTTAGGGGTGGACAGGATTAAAAAAAGAGTTACCAGGGATACACCACAAGCTTTGGTTACTAGCGGTTAACTATATTCTCAAGATCTTCGAATCCAAAGGTAGGAAAATAGTTGCGTACGCAGATGACGTCGTGATTCTGATTAAGGGAAAATTTCTCCCAACGATCAGTGAGGTCATGGAAGCGGCGCTTAACGACTTATCGAACTGGGCCTGTACAAATGGGTTGGGTGTCAATCCATTGAAAACGGAATTGGTACTCTTTACCAGGAGATATAGGATAGAGAGTTTCAAATTGCCGAAATTGAACGGCGTCGAGCTGAATTTGTCAGACGGAGCCAAGTATCTAGGTACCTTCCTTGACAGCAAACTGTCATGGAAGAAAAATTTACAAGAAAGGCTGAAAAAGGAGCTCAATGCCTATTACACATCGGTAAGAACTGGGGCTTAAGACCGAACATGGTAAATTGGATTTACACGTCGGTAGTAAGGCCTATTATTACCTATGGATGCACGGTGTGGTGGGTAGATATGAGGAAGAGTAGCTACAGAATGATACTCAATAAAGCTCAAAGGTGTGCTTCATTAGGCATCACAAGCGCCATGCAGTATTGGATATGATTCTGAACCTACTTCCCATTGACATATATGTTGAGAGTGTGGCGGCTAAAAACTTACTGAGACTCTATGAGTCATCTTTAGTAACACCTCAGAGGGTGAGTGACACTAAGATCTTGTACGAGGTTTGTCTAACAGGTAATGAAAGGACTACGGATTGTATCTCTGATCATTTAGTTACGACACAAGACTTCGGTGTAACACCCCCAATAGAGTTTCCAAGTAGGGACACATGGATGGGATCTGAAGTTTTGTTTGAAGGGTGTGCAATCTTCACTGATGGTTCCAAAATGGAATCTGGCACAGGTGCTGGAGTTTATTTAGGAGACTACAACATAAAGGTGTCATATAGACTTCCGGATGAATGTAGTGTTTTCCAAGCAGAGATCTTAGCAATCTGGAAAGCTATGGAACTGATAAAAACACACATTAGAAGGGGGTCGGAGGTGACAGTTTATGTTGATAATCAGGCAGCACTAAAGGCCCTGAAATGTCATTTAGTTCATTCCAGATTAGTAAGCAGATGCAGGGATGCTATCCGCGAGCTATCTGAGTTGTATACAATCTGGTTGTGTTGGGTTCCAGGGCACTGTAATATACAGGATAATGAGATCGCAGATGAACTGGCCAGACAAGGCTCAGATCAAGGACAATAATAGTGGAGTTAGGTCGGTGAAACCTCCTATCTGCTACTATTATAGGTTAATTTCCGACAAATTCAGGAACTCCTCCAACCAATCCTGGCATAGTAGGATGGATTGCAGGGTATCTAAAGCCTTATGGCCGAGGTGAATGCCAAGGCAACCAGAACACTATTAGGATTGGACAGGAGGAGTATTAGAATTCTAGTAGGGGTGATAACCGGTCACTGCGCAATAGGAGTCTTTTTGGGTAATTGGATCTTTAACACACAGGAGTTTCGTAGGTTGTGTGAGGACGAAGAGTAGCTAGAGACAGTAGAACATACATGGTACACAGGGTGTGAGGCGGAAATGGCTAGGAAAAACATTCAATGATTTAGGAGATGCATCTAGGTGTAGTATAGGCGACATTCTAGGTTTTGTTAGGGGAGTGGATTGGCTATTTAGGCGCCGGACCGCGTAATTCCCTTCCAATACTATCAATATTCTTTCTCTATTGGGATAGGAATTCAGTAATTTCAAACTTATCTATCCAGCTTTTCTATCTTCTGTCTATCTATTTTTCTTGTTTCTTCTTAAAGGGAATCACAATGGACCCTCCTGGGTCTCCGAGTGGATGTATACCTTTTTGGAGTACAACCCTTTTAAACTAAACTAAACAGTAATCGTAGAACGGAAGACCGGTACGTTTAGCATGGTTATCAACTTACAGTGGAAAGTGATAACCGATATCAGGCTACTTATCTGCGGTCTTTGAAGATTAAGACCTGTTTCCACTTGCCAAAACTTAGTTTTATATAAGTCTTAACTATGCTGCAGATTTTCATCATTATAGGACCTCATTTGACCCTAGCATCCACACAAAGTCCTCTTCAGTAAATGGATTGAATATCAATAATTCAAACTTTTATAAAATCACAGGGTGAAAGGGGATAGTTTTAGGTTTATGTTAGAAGAGCAATGAAGAGTAAAGTTTATAGTTAAAGACCAAGAGTAGGTAGTTATGAGAGTATGTTAAAAAGAAGTATAGAAAGTTAAAGAAAATGTCCGTTCTTGTGGACTATTAAAAAGCCACGATTTAGTGTGGCCAGGTTGTTTTTTAGAACCATTTGATGAAGGCGTTTATATTTTCCAATCTTAGATTGGATATTTCTGACAAGTCATCAAATATTCGCATTCCTAAAAATTCAAAGCAATAGACCATAATAATATATTACAAAAATACGTAATACCAAAGCCAGTGTGCTGCTCTTTTTATGGCAGATAGCCTGTAATGGACTACATTTATTTTGTATTCTGAAATTTATTTTAGTTCCAAATTCATGCATTAAAATGCGTCTTACCACTCGATCCATTTTCATGGAACCGTCCGTGTACACCGAAAGGGTTCTTGGAGAGCTGACTTCCTGCAAGGCAGAGTTTTCGTAGATAATGTTTCCGGAGTTTCTGTAAAAGAAGGGTTTTGGAGTGCAGTAATCTATACTAGTCGGTAGAATAGATATATCCACTTTAATACTCCCATGATAGTATGGCCTGTGAGTCTTTGCACCTTTTGCATTGAGTATAAAGGCAGTGTCAAGTGCTAATTTGGTTAGAATCCACTTCAGTAGTGCGAATAGAAAATACGTGAAGTCGTATTCACATAAAAACCTGATACTGCTACCGCAACGTCATCCGCGTATGCGACATTCCAATTTTCTGAGTAGACCTATGTACCACAGCCTCGGCTGCACTGCTCCTCCGAATAGGCGTAAGTGGGGAGGAGCTCGCAAAAAAAGGGATTCACAAAGAAAGGGTGAGTGGACTAGGCATGGAATGCTATAAGCTTCTGTACGCAAAAGGATCATGTAAGATTCGAACCTGTATACTAGCCAAAAAGCAGTCTCAACATCTTCATTCTTTCAGATTTCAGTGTTGAAGACACTGTAGCAGCCATATGGGAGACAAGTATAGGTGCTATATTGGTTATCTCGGCGTACATGGCTTATGACCACAGCGACCAGCCACCAAACAACCTGGTCTGCAGATCCATAGAGATGGCAAACTCGAAGAGCATGCCGATCATCATGGGGGCTGATGCAAGTGCCCATCACACTGTCTGGGGTAGCTCGGACATTAACGCTAGAGGTGAGCCATTATTTTTTTGATATTCTAAACTCAGAATCCGAACAGACCTTTATTGCTTTAAACAGAAGGGAAGTTCATCGACTTTGAAATCGTAGTTGAAAAAGTGGCCCCAAAGCACTTTACATACAGGAGACGAACTGATTGGGAAATGCAGATAATGCTAATCACGTTCATTCCTGGATGTACCGATCATAGAAAATCGATCGGACATAGAAAACGCGGTTGAAACCATAAATCAAGCTTTCAAACACGCCACTTCACTGTCTTGCAAACAGATGCAGGCCCCCATGGTGGTCTGCTGACACCATGGGGGCCAGATGAATCTTATCATCTACTCCTCCAAGTTTCATTCAAAAACCAAGTAGTAGTACGACCAGTAGCCGAGAAACCTCAGAAGGTTTAATGGCCACTCACTTTCCAGGCTGTCAATCTCCGTCAAGCGGGAATGACATGCAGTTTAGAAATCTCCCAGCTGATACAGGAATATCCATAAATGAAGATAGGATCAACTGGGCGATAAACTGTTTCGACCCCTACAAATCACCGGGTCCTGACGGTATAATACCTGCGTATTTGCAACACAATGCTGTCCACCTCATGCCTTGGCTAACGCGGATATATGATGCCTGTCTAAAATGGTCTTATATACCCGAACCTTGGACCAAGTGCACAGTGGTTTTCATTCCAAAAGGATTTAAGACCAATTAGTTTTTCTTCCTTTCTTCTCAAAACTATTTATGTTTTTAAGAATAAACTTTTAGCTTATTTTAATCTCTAGTGGGACTTTTATTTTTATTTATTTATTTACAACTTAAACCTAAGAATAAATTCTAAGTCTAAAAAAAGAAAATAGCATAGAGCACTAGCAACTGCGGCCATCAGCTCGTAATTATACAAGTGGGTTATACTTTCAGTTTTGTTAGTTTGATGAAATCTGAGAAATACAATGGAAAAGTCTAGTTCTCTGGCTAGTGAAAAGCTGACATTATCAAGGACATGACAAACCGTAAAACGTCTGTTACAATTAGTACATTTTGGCACAGTGTTTAGTCTTCTGAGAATTCACTCGTGAGAGAACGAAGCATGACCTAATCGGAGTCTTGAAAATACTCTGATTTTGTCCCTCTCCATACTTATTGGATATTTAGGCGGTTTGTTGTTAAGGTTCACAATTGAGTAGTGAGAGTGTTGAAGACGAGTTTCTTGTTGTTTGTTTTTAACGTGGTTTGCAATATAACGACGAATATCAATTTTCTCCGTTATTGCATCCATAATTACTGGGGCACTAGACGCATATTTAGCAGCCAAATCTGCATTTTCGGTGCCAGGGATGTCAATGTGGCTTGGGAGCAATAAATTTTTACCTTATTCTCGTTTCCTATAAGTAACTCGCGTATTTTGATGATAATGTTCCATTTGTAGTTGAAAGTACTTAAAATAGCTTTCATCACTGACAGGCTGTCAGTGAAAGTAATACATTTCATTTTTTCAGCTAAGACGAGACGAATCGCCTGGTATATGGCACATGCTTCCGCCGTAAAAACAGATGAGTAGTCTTGAACAGATTTTAAGATGAGGTTCCTACCGTCTTCGCCTACAACGGCATATGCCGGAAGGGTGTCTTGCGATTTGGTGCCATCCGTATATAAAAAGTGCCATCCTTCAGATTTTAATTTATCTTTCTGTTCTGCGAATAAGCTGAGGAAGGTAATATCGGAAGTTTCATTTTTTTGAGTTTGGACAGAGAAAGATCAATACAGGAGTAGTTGAATATCCAAGGCGCCTTCTTAATAACTTTTTTTTTACATTTTAAGTTGCAAGTTTAACTCTTCTGTCAGAGCAAAGGACTTTGCAATCGCTGAAATTATTCTTCTTGGTTTTTACTATTAATAATAGAGGTGATGTCCTTGTCAATAACAGAATTGGTGCTGTTTAGAAGTTTTGGTAAATACCTTGCTTTGACCTCATAAAATCTGTCTTCTGTACTAGGGAGACCCGCTTCAGCAAGCATATTGCTAATCGGCGTGGTTCTAAAGGCATATACGCATGCCCGGACAGCATGGTGGTAAGTTGGTTTTATTATATTTAAACTAGTTTTGAAAGAATTACCGTAAAGAATGATAAAACGAGAGTTTTAGTTAAGTATGACAAAGTGTTGATATGCACGAAGCTCCTATGTGATAGATATTGAAGAATGTTTACCCTAGGCAACAGAGAGTTTTTAAGTTGAAGCAGGTGTTCTTTCCAACTGTAGTTGTGAGAAAATATAACGCCTAAGGCTTTTAGCTTATTTACATTTTGTATATTCGTACCATCAGATTGTATTGAGTAGTTATTAGAATCACAATTGGGCTTACGGCATATATGAAATTTCTTAGTTTTATATAAAGAGATTTTTGCCCCGGAATATTTGGTCCAATTGTTTATTTCTTGGAGGAGGCCTGTTAAAATATCAGTTGTCTCACTATTGTCTTTCTTCTTTCAAAAAATATATAAATCATCTGCATAAAGACAATGATCTAAAATCCGGTGAGCATAAATAATTTTACTGATTTCGTTAAAAGCAATCTGAAATAGGACTACCGACAGCGGTGATCCTTGTGGTATACCGTTACTTAGAGGAAATGATTTTGATAAAGTTCCATTAACTCTGACTTTAAACCGTCTATTTGCCAAGAAAGATTTTATAAAGTTGAATATTTTAGGACCAATCGACCAAGACAATGTTTAAAATAACATGTGACCCAATTCTATCAAATGCTTTTTCAAAATCAATAGATAGAGCAGTGACATGGTTTTTTGCGGAAAGGGCATTGGTGATGTAGTAGTCCATATGCAGCAGTGCGTCATCGCACCCCTTATTGTCTTTAAAAGCAACTTGCTCCTTAGCGATTAATTTTTTTGTTTCTATAAACCAAGACATTCTTGCAGCAATAATCCTTTCAATAATTTTGGAAAGACACGGTAGAAGAGATATTGACCGAAAGAAACCAACCGTTGCAGGATTTTTATTTTTTGGTATGGGAACTACTACTGCCAGTTTCCAGGTGTGTGGCAATACGCCACTGTCAAAAAAAGTGTTGTAGACTTCTAGTAGTTTTAATTTCGATGTATGCTTAAGGTGTTTAATAATTTGATATGAAATGCGATCTAAGCCTGGCGTAGTGCCCTTTACTTTACTTAGGCAGTTGTTTAGTTCTGACAAACAAATTGGAACTTCAAGCTGACTGGCAACCCTATCTTGTGTGCTATTTATGACTATTAAGTTGACTGAGTTCTTGGCCGAGTTAAATAAAGGTGGGAAGTTTTCATCTGAACTATAAGTGGCCCATTCCTTACCGAAATGGTTAGCGATTTTGTTTGGGTCAGAGATTGACTCATGCTGTGTGTTAATGGTCTTGATAATGGTAGTAGAAGATTTTCGTGTGATTTTGTTGATTTTATCCCAAACTGTTGAGATGGGCGTGTCCCTATGTATATCTTCAGTGAAACGTTTAAAACTTGAAATTTTTGCTCTCTTTAACTCTCTACGAAAAATTGCGTTTTGTTTTTTATATGCAATTAAATTCTCTTGATGTGGGGCGGATTTAAATTTTTGCCATGCCTTCATCTTAAGGTGCCTTAAATCAGCAAGAGCATCATTCCACCATGGGACTGGCGACCTAGCTGGCCTATAGTTATGTGTGAGTTGTGGTATGTGACAATTGGTGGCAGAAAGAATGCATTTAGTCACTGTTGCGGCACATTGGTTGCTGGATTGTGTTATTTGACGGGATGCGATCTCTTTATCTGCAGAATTTGAGAAGTTGTACCAGTCAGCTTTATGTAGTAAAAATTTCTTAGTTTGACAGGCCTGAAGATTTCTTCTGACAATTTTAGAATTAATTTAATAGGGAAGTGATCGCTGCCATGTAAGTCATTAAGTACATCCCAGGATGCTAGGGGGAGCAAGTCCAGCGAGCAAAGTGATAGATCAATATGGGAATAAGTATTATGGGTGGAAAAGTGGGTTGGGCTACCATCATTTAATATGCACAAATCGGATCGTTCAATAATAGTTTCCATTAAGACCCCATATCGTGTTCCAGCTGTTAAAGTCGCCCAAAATCAGCAATGGCGTGGTAATAGATGATATGATGTTGGAGATTTCATTTATAGAGATATCCTGGCATGGTGGTATATAAAATGAGAGCACTGTAAACGTTGTACTTAGATTGACTTCAATTGCAACTACTTGGTACACTGAGGTTATGTTGATTTGTCTATGAGGTATGTTTGACTTAATGAAAATACCAGTTCCTTGTTTAGAGGTGGAGTTGAGAACTAAGTTCACGAAATACCCGTTTTTGGGAGGTATAGGTGTAAAGTTGTAAGCACAGTGAGTTTCTTGTAGCGATATAAAGCAGGGATCCATATCCTTTATAAGTAATTGTAGCTCTTGAAAGTTATTCAAAAGGCCGCCTATATTCCATTGTAAAACAGTAAAACTCATAAGCTGAGCGCAAAAAATATGACGATGGTCTGGACGGGATACGATTATTGTTAAATGATGGATTTATTAAAAATGAGTGTATTATAGAGGTGAGAGCTCCATTTCGGGGTCATCGGGGAATCCTCGTTGAAATAACTATTTTGTCTTATTAGTGTTTGAGTTATTGATGAAATAGGGGAAATAAATGTGTTATTAGAATTCAAAGCATTATTTTCGTTTTCAAAGTTTTTATATGAGGAAACAGCTGTTTCTGTTCTATTACTTTTATCATTGTTTTCTTTGCAATTTTCTTTTTGATTTTCAACTTTCTTCGTTGTTGTAGGTTTAGGTTTTGATGTTTTCGGTGTGTCTAGGAGTTCGTTAACTTTAGTGTTAAGTGGAGTGGTGATGTCAAAGTTTCATCTTTTTGCTTATTCTTGCTATTGTTTGCCTCTTTTCGCTTTGTATATGTTTCGTATGTGATATTTGCACATGTATTGTCGCTAACTGTTATTATTGGATTGCTTTCTCTATATTTTCTACGTGCTTCTCCAATGCTACAGTAATTTATTGTTTTGATTTTTAAGATTTCTTTCATCTGGAGATATCTAGGGCAGTTTTTGTCCGAAGAAGAATGCTTTCCAGAGCAATTTGTGCAAAAAGTGCGCTGGCACTTTTCCTTATCGTGGGGGGTAGACTACATTCAGGACAAGTAGCGTCGCCACGGCAACGCTTTTGTGTGTGTCCTAAACGTTGACAGTTAAGGCATCGCATGGAATTTGGAAAGTAATAATCTACTTTGCATTTGTACCAAGCAACATCAACTGATTGCGGTAAACGATATAAATCGAAGGTTATGATCATTTTTCCAGTTGGAATGCGAGATTTACCGTCTTCACTGGGTTTAGTGAATTTGTAAACGTCTGTTACTCCTTGATCATTCATCTCTTCAACAATTTCTTTTTCAGGCACATGTATTAAGCATGGGGCGTATATGACACCCTTTACTGAGTTAAGTGTGTGACGAAGTTTGCATGAAACAGGGCAGACGTTTGAGAGAGTTTTTGCTCTTACAAACTTATCTGCAATACGCGAATTACGGGCAAGAATCAGTAGATTACCATCCCTTAAAAGGGAAATAGAAGTGTACTCTGTGCTAATATCTTCCACACCTTTTTTAATGGCAAAGGGGCTTAACTTTGCAAGTTGTTTTTGCTTTTGTTTTTTTGTAGGGTTGTTTACATAATCCCCGAGAGGATAAAATTTATTGTTAGAGTATTTGTCCGGTGGGCCCGGCGCCATATTATTGTTTTTAATAGAACGAACAATAAATAAAGAAATGTAACTTTGTTATTAATGCAAAAAAAATGAAAAGAACGCGAATAAAAAAGAGAAACAACAATAAAGTCGTTAATTTTTACTCTAGACTATTACAAATATGAATTAGTGCAGACAGATGAGAAAGATAACCGTTTGCATTGAGAGATAGTCGATGACTGTATTATTTTTAGTTTCTGATACTCTAAGCATTTAATTATTAAAGAGATGATGTTGTTTTGGTGGGGAACTCTAAGTACAATACAGTGTGCAAAAGTATTACAACTAATCGATTATATTCATAAATACATACTATATTTTTTCTATTCTACGAAATGTTGCGATAGTGTTTTTTAAGCAATATTCTTTATTGGAAATATATTTGAAAATTTATATTTTTTTTAAATGAAAAAAAAATAAATTTAAAACATGTAAGAAATTATAGTCGAGCGATGCTGACCATATAATACCCTATACCTTTTACAAAAATATAATATGGTTTAGTTGCCATAATAAAGCATTTAAGTTAAATTGTATCTTGCCTTAAATATGCATACTTAAGCCGTATAGGGTCATATGAGAACCTATTATTATTTTGCAGCTTTTTGTCGAGATATGAGTATATTAAACATAATTATGAACTTAAAAGCTCTATTTGGCAGGTTCAGTTATATGGGGGCTAGGTGTAATGGACTAGGTAATGGACCGATGTATACCATTTTCAGCAGGCTTTGTCTACGGTACCATAAAAGACCATGTGCCAAATTTCATTGAATTGTCTCCAAATTGCGCCCTGTAGTTTGATTACAAGGTTTACAAGCCCTATTGGTGGGTTCAGTTGTATGGGGGGTAGGTGAAATAATGGACCGATCTTAACCATTTTCAATAGGCAATATAATATAATATTATATACAAAAATTTCATTGAATTATCTTCAAAAGTTCAACCTGTAGTTTGATTACAAGGTTTACATGTACGGACAGACGGACCGACATAGCTAAATCGACTCAGCAAATGATTCTGAGACGATTGATACACTTTAAGGTGGGTATAGGAACAATATTATTGTGCGTTACAAACATCAGCACAAATCCAATATAACCTCCCCACTAAAGTGGTGTCTAAATTTATGCCCCATAGTTAATTTCTTACATTCCCACTTAAACTTTTTCCGAAAAATTCATGGAAGTGTGAGTGATAAAAATGACATTTTAAGATTATTGCAATTTTTAATATTTTTGTAACAGGAAACCATTGTTAAAGAGTTGTGAGGAAGACCTGCAAATACATTACTAAATATTTATTTGTTTCCTTCTAATTTAAGTTAAATTAGGGTAAAATTATTTAACCCTTTTTTTGTCGACTTTAAAATAAAGGTTAAACCTTTATTTTTAAGTCGACAGATTGGACTTTCAGATGACAAATGATTTTATAAATTAATATTTTGTGTATTATTAAATCATATTTTTAGATTTTAAGTGAATATTTTATGCATATAAAACACTTATTTAGAGAGCATTAACACTTTGGCGGCCCTGTTTATTACTAAAATATTTATACTTGCTGCTTATACTATAAAATACTTATACATGTATGTATTTCTAACAAATTTAGGATTAAATTGAAATTAATCCTCGAAAATTGTTTTAAGTACTCAATTATTTAATTTCGTTCGATAGTTTTAGCGCCCAATGGAGGTAGTTTAACTTGAGCAAGCAATGCAAAATAATAATACAATTTTTACTAAAATACAGACTAAAATTATTGACTTGCCGATTAGTATAAATTATAGGGACTTGTTTTAAATTTTAGTTTTCATTAACTTTTATATTACATTTGCCATTGTCTTCATCTTTTTTATAAAAAAAACCCTTGTTCTGATAACAAACAGTGACATTAGTATGGGAACACTGCAAAGTTTAATCAGAATCAATTTATTTTTAAATTATCTGATCTGATTATTAATTGACATTTGATCGCCTACAGAAAACCCCGCTCTAAATGTTTAAACTTGAATAACTTTTGCACTTCATGAGTTACAGCTTTTGAACCTATATCATAAAAAAGCCCTAAACTTTACGTTAGATCCTGGGTTTTAAAGGGAGACATCTTAATTAAAACTTATTTTTATCAGAATTTTTTATATTAGTATTTTATGCCATGATGTAATAAGTAAGATGAGAGCGTTTCGGCAAAAAACACAACAAACGCAATAATTTTATGTTGTGTAGATTTGGGTTTTGTCAAAATGAAATTTCTAAAATAGAAAAATAATAAATTTTGTGCATTTCACAATAATAACTATAAAACCGTCGTTACATCTAGCTTGTATCTGCAGTAGAACAATGTTTTATTGCTTTTTCATCTGAATTTTCTTATTTAAAAACTTTTTATAAACATTTTAATCATAATTTAAAATTTTAATTTTATTTTTGTTGCTTTGAAAACTCAAATATAATTTTTTAGAATAATAATAATAAATTATTTATTTTGACACAACCCAAGTACTTTTTAAATAAATAAATAAATAAAAGTCAGCTGCTTTAACGATTTCACCTTACTTAGTGCATCCAGATTTTTTACTTACATTAGGACTTTTTTTCGGCAAGTAAACAACGACATCATTTTGTAAAGAACTCGAAGTTTGTAGAAATAAAAGCAACAGCTGTCTATCGATAATATCTAAGTCCCACCAGCCCTCGGTTGCCACAGCTATTTTATGGCCAACAACGAGAGAACAAAACAATGAGCCGCACTGTGTGCTAAACTCTTCATTCAAGAATTGTAACATCTGAGCATTTTCGGTAGAAAGCAAGCAATTTGAAAATCCTAAAAACTGACTTACACACGTATCTAGTATACCGTCAATAAGACGTAGGTAATTTTTAGATTCCTTCTTCAGTTTTTCTAAAAGGGATGGATGGGACATCTCATCTTTGCTGATAAATAATGAAAAGGCACCAAAAATAAGTTCAGGCAACAATTCAGCCGTAAAACTACTGATGCCACAGGAACAAACGATAACTGTAATTGTATTGAAGAAATCCTGCCACACATAAGTCCAGTTACTAGCATAAGTAGTGTACAATGAAACTCCCAAAGATTTGAAGAACATATGCAATCCATTCAAAGAAGCAATCGTAGAAAATGGTAACTAACATTTAACAAAAATTACTATTGACAAAATAGCAAATATAAATATATTTACTTACATTCTCACAATTACCTTTTTTACGAGTTAAAATTGGCAATCCTCCATTTGTGGTCAAACAAATCAAATGTATAGACATATTTATTGTTAATAAATATAATATTTGAAAGTTTGTTTACTAAAATTGCCACTAGTAATCAATGTTACCAGAGCTAAAAATTGATCGTAATTAGCAGAGCCCTGCGCCAACGAACATTGACGTCGGTAGCGGCCACAGGGTATACTTTGTGGTAGCGGCTGACAATAGAAATGTCGGCGGTAGTTTAAAATCGACAGCACAAAGTATACAGAGATGTCACTTTTGACATTTGAAAAAGTCTAAAATCAGCTTTTGTTTGATTTTAAATTGTTTGGTGAGAAGAGGTATATAAAATACAGATAAAAAAATCATTGAATTCGTTTTGTGCGAAAGAGAGTGAAATAGCTTTTTGCTCGTGACGTCTCTGTATACCCTGTGTCGACAGTTAGCAGCATATAGGCGAAAGGGATTGTCAAAGACCTAACGGGTGAGAATGTATTAGTAGAACATTTTACATAAGTGATGGTGTTCCAAAAAATATTCCCCACAACACTAACCAATGCCAAGAGGGCCAATATATCAAATTAAAAGACACTTGTCACATTTCTTAAGAATTAATCTTTATTACAACATCACGTGTCGAGATCCAGGTTAAGAAGAATGTATAAAATGATATTTATCTTTAACTATCTATACTGACGTTTTCTTATTAAATTGCAACTAGATGTCGCGAGAGTGTATCATTTACATTAGGTGTTTTCGTATATTTTGAATCTTACACTACAGTATTTAAACAAAAGTACATATTTTTTTATGTGTTATTTTGGAATTTTCTTTTGTTATTCAATGAATATATCAATTTAACAATTTTTAGAATAAAAATGTATGTTACAAATATTATTTTCATCAACATTTTTTATGATTTACTTTTTCCGAATGACATTTTTTGTTACTAAAAAGTGTACATCAAAACACCGCTGTTAACAATGATAAAATATACACCACTTTATAAATTTCACCAAATACATGTCAAATAATTAATTGCTAATAAAAAAATGTTATTAAATACGTTATTTCAAAAAGAAAAAGTTATTAAATATTGTGTGCTTCTCGATTTCAAAAACTGATATCTTAGTTGATAGCGAGAGAATATAAACGGTTAATTTTCGTTTAATAAGGCCAAATTTTATGTTTCCCATCATCTCCTCTCCGTATACATATTTTGATAAACATGTAAACACTTTTTAACGCATTTTGGTGAAAAATTTACCAACAATTGTACACTTGCACGACACCTCACTATAGTGGAGAAACTACCCAGCAGTTCAGTCGGACAGTCCCGATCTACATATTAAACTACCACTTATGGTTACCCCTAGCCACCGATTGCGTAAGCCTTAGTTTGTTTTTTAAGTGTCCGTATCTTCACCCTCGTTTACAAAGAGTACATTTGTGACGAAAGGCGAATTAGAGCCAACCAGGTGGTTAGCCGTTAGTGCAAATCACTGTTTTTTTATGAATTGACTTTTTATGTAACTGCTGGGTATTATACATTTGTGCTGATACTTGTAACACACAACAATATTGAGTATACATTAAGTACACGTATTGGCTCGTAATAAAGTTGAACTTAAGTGGTTTATGAGAATAAATCCTTTTCCAAACATTATCTTTAATTTTCTCAGTTTTGATTTATAAACATATATACACATATATAACTTCAACGACTTAATCCGATCCTTTATTTTTCATAAGCCATTTCTTGAATACATAAGACAATTTTGGAATGATTCAATTCGATAATCATTTAATGAAATTCGAAAAAGTATACTCTGGAATAATATCCTTAAATTAGTTCTCTAGATTATCATATAACAATATTACCAACAAATCACGGAAAACAATTCAAATTTTGATAAATTATAATTGAATTTAATATATTTTCCTCATTTATATTTTCTGTGTTTATTTTTATACCCTTTACCTTCGTGAGAAGGGTATATATAAGTTTGTTATTCCGTTTGTAATTTCTATAATATAATTTCCCGACCCTATAAAGTATATATTTTCTGGGTTCTTATAGATAGCGGAGTCGATTAAGCCATGTCCATCTGTCTGTCTGTTGAAATCAGTTTTTAGAGGACCCCAGATACCAACAAGATCCGAATCTTTAATAATTCTGTTAGCCATTCTTTCGAAAAGATCGTGATTTAAAATCAGCAAAATTGGTCGGTAAATAACGGAGATATGAGCAAAAATCCGAGACAACCTCTGAAAATTTCATCAAAAAATGTCAAATTTTCGTTTAGCGTTGTTGTTGTTCTTTTTGTTTAGCTTTTGATGTAATAATAATGTAGTTGGGAAAAAATTTAAAATTTATAAAAGATATTTAAAATACACTATGGTGAAGGGTATATAAGATTCGGCACAGCCTCACTCTTACTTGTTTTTATTTCGTTTAGCATTGTTGTTGTTCATTTTGTTTTGCTTTTGGTGTAATATTAATGTAGTCAGGAAAAAATTTATAAAAATAATATGTTTAAAATACACTATGGTGAAGGGTATATAAGATACTTGTTTATATTCAAAGTGGTATGTCTATATTTAATCATAGTTCCCATATAATGTATCTGTCGCGCATGGTTTAGTTTGAATTAGTCCATTATTTCTCCTAGTTCACATAGAAATTACAACCGAAATATGCCCTCAACATTAATAACTTAAAAAATATACCAATATTTAACCAAAAAAGTTAAAAAATATAGAAAATTTATTTTTTTAGTTTAGATCTAAAATTGATCTATATGTATATTTAAATGTTTTTAGTATAACAAATTGCACCTCATTATATATTTTTAAAATTTAAAGAAAACAACAATTTTAATTATAATAATAAAAAAAAATAAATAAAAAACTAAGAAAACTATTATTTGGTCTAATGTTTCGCTTGAACAAGACAAGAAATTCTTTAGGGTGCTAACACATTGGTGAGATGCCAACCTCATCAACATCACGCCTATGCTGAACTCGCAGCTCACGCTCTCTATTGATTGTTTGTCCTTAGATGGGATTGCGTTGTTCACTATCTTATTCTTCACCAGATTTTCTACCTTACTCTGTTGGTCTATTGGAATTTTGCCTATCGGATTACCGGCATCGTAAACTGCATAGCAGAGATCTTCCCGATGTCTTTTCTGGCAACTTTGGCGTAAGATGGCGACTCTTTTTCTTTTTCACTGCATAGCCTCTCTTGCCTCACTTTTCGGGGCTTATTTTGAGATACTGGTACCTTCGAGGTTGATTTCGCAGATGTGTTCGTCTCTTACTCGCAGGATTCTAACTTGAGGTTCCTTTGAAGTATGGCTTGGCTTTGACCGTGTATTAGGTTAGGTTTATTCTCAGTTCTCAACTCTTCTGGAGACCTGATCCTCTTTGCCTCAGATCTTGTGAGAGTCAGATTTTTCTTTCTTTCAGATTTTTTCTTTTTTTTCGGAGTGTCGTTGGATTGACTAACTATGATTTCCTGAAGCATCTTTTTCAACTTCCTCTTCTGTGCTTCATATAGTTTTTTTTGGGCAATAGGTAGTTTAGCTATGCTATGGGATGGGTAATATCGGTCCACTTTTTCGGATAGCCCCCATACAAGTGGATCTCCAAAAAGAGCTTTAACGAGCATAACTTTAGCACGAGTATTCGATGAAATTCGACATAAATAAGTCAAAATGAGTCAAAATCTTTCTACCAAATTTTTTGAGGATCGGTCCATAATTGACCCTACCCCACATGTAAGGTAATCTTCAGAAAATGACTTTAACTCTCTTTACCGGCCCAAAAATGCGATATTCGGTATAAGTAAGTCTCTTACGAACCAAAACCTCTCTACCATTTTTTAGGATTGGTCCATAATTGACCCTACCCCCATACAAGGTCTTCTTCGGAAAATGTATATAAAGCTCATTACTGGCTTCAAAATAAGAATATAGCAATGAAATTCCATGCATATAAGTTTCATGAGAGTCAAAATCTCTCGACTAAATTTTATATGGATCGGTCCAAAATTTACCCTACCGCCTATACAAGGTCCCCTTTAAAAAATTACCTTAACGCTCGGAAGTTTTTACGAGCCAAAACCTCTGCATTTTTATACCCCACACCACTATAGTGGGAAGGGTATTATGTAAGTTTTCCTTACTTAAAATACTAGTATTGCGATTAAATTTGACATCAATAAGTTCTATACAAAATGACATTTTTGTACACAATTTTACAAATTTACCAAAAATATTTTGTTTTAAAAAAATTAATATTTTCAAAAGAGCTCAGTCCATAATTGACTTAATCCATATTCCAATTTCTTTTTACGATATATAGTAAACGTTTTGGTGGTGGGTATATGAGATTTGGCACAGCCGAATTTAACACTCTCACTTGTTATTTTCTAATTGTGTTAAATAATTTCGAAAACAAATAAGAAATGTCGGGTGCGGTTTGTCGAATACAACCACTTAACGCGGACAATTATGATTCTTATAAGCTGCTGATGAAAGCTACCCTGATAAAGAATGACCTATGGGCCTGTGAAAAGTGTAGCGTTGAAACGTATGAAAAACGGTGAAAATGTTAGAGAACATTTAAATGATTTTTTTTAAGCCGTATCAAAGCTGAAGGAAATTAATGTTGTTGTTGGTGATGATTTATTGTCAATTTTGTGGCTGTACAGCTTGCCGGAGTCATATAAAACTTTCAGGTGTGCTTTGGAAACAAGAGACGAGTTACCAAACCCTAATGTTCTAAGTGTAAAGATATTGAAGGAAGATCAAGCGAGAAAATCAAAGATTGACAGGCCAGAATAAAACACATTATAGCGAAGCACAAGAAACAAAACAAAGGCAACAACAATGCAGCAAACAAAACAAAGGCAACAACAATCCAGCAAACAGTTGACCAATGCAAGAATGACCTTCATTTGAAATAATTCGAAATTTGAATTAAACTCGTTGTGTTTGTTGGGTAAAACCAATATTCCCACATAAAAATAATATTAAAAAATAAAAACAATTGAAAATTTCGACTTTTTCTGAACATGTTTTATTCAGGGACCGTAACAGTTATATGTTATATCAAAAAAGTTAATCCATCTGAAAAAGTTATTTTTCAACATAAAAAAAATTCAAATGAAACTTTAAAAAAGAGTTTTATTTTTAATTCATAAAATAAAAATTATTTGAGTAGTTTTATTTTTTCTGTCAGAAAATAAAACTCATTTTCAATAATAATGCCTTCCGATGAAATTAAAGAAGCTTGTGTTCAGTCATAACATAAAATTACCATTTGCCGTTTTTGATTCAGATGTTTTCAACGTCAGCTCAAATCAACTATTTAATGGACTTGGTCAGATAAATTCAATAAAATAAGAGACTGAAAAAATATATAAAAACATTGATTTTTTGACGGAGAAAACAAAATTCCCCCAATGAGTTTTATTTTCTGATGGAAAAAATAAAACTCCTCAAATAATTCTTATTTTATGACGGAAAAATAAAACAAATTTTTTAACAGTTTCAACCAGAATCTGAAAAGGCACATCAATACGAGATTATTTGTATATAATAGTATAGGTCTACGTTGACTCCAACATAAAGATTTTTTGAGTTACAAATTTCAGAATAACAATTATTTACAGTCCCTGGTTTTAATAATTATTGCTGCAGCAGGGACTATTGGGCCAAAGGAAATGCGTAAATGCTTGAATTAACGCTAAATATAAACGATTATTGTTAATTAAATACACCCTAACACCACACTAATTGAAACGGCATTTTGATTATTATCTCTTAAGGTTAGTAACACTTTCGTCAAGTCTATTTAATTTCTTTGGAAGCGGTATACGCTATAAGAAAATGTTTTATTGGGCAGTACACAGTTAAGCAAACACTAATCTCTTAAATGTAACTTCTAGATTAAAAACCACTATATAACTTATTGCAACTTACACGCAATGTGGTAGGGTACTTTCATATTTTTGTTATTTTATGTAAAAAACAAAAGTGTAAACAAGTGTATTAAATTCGCACAGAACTTGTACATGTGTAAGAGTACTTAATATATCATACTCTCAGTAACACTTCTATTTATTTTTCTATGATTATGAAGTTTGTTTTTATAGAGAAGAGGTGCATATAAAGTGAAATTTGTTGATGTGACAATGAGAGTTCCCTCCCATTCTGAAACAAGACATTTCGTGACTTTTACTGATTATTACTCAAGATATTGTGAAATTTTTGTACTCAAACAAAAATCTGAATTACTGAATGCTTTTAAAAAATTTAAGAATACTGCTGAAACTTTCACAGATAAGAAAGTTAAGATGCTGCAATCAGATAATGGCCGTAAGTATTGCAACCAAGAATTTGATAAATATTTAGAGAACAATGGAATTATTAGGTGCCTGAGTGCTCTCTTTACACCACAACGAAACGGTGTATCTGAACGCAAAACAAGAACGCTTCTTGAGATGTCTGGATGCATGTTGAAGCATGCTGATGCTCCACCAGAGTTTTGGGCTAAGACAATTAACACTGCCTGTTACATTAGAAACCGATGCACTACGAAATCGTAAAATACCTTATAAGTTATGGTCTGGTACAACTCCTGCACTCAAACACATGAATGTATTTGGTGCTACCCATATAAAGCCAAAGCCTACCGTTTATAGTCTCCCTGAAAACGCAATATTATAAAAAGTCGAGAGCGAATAAGAAGATATCTGTGACGATGGTTCACAGGATGTGATTGAACTTAAGGCCGATCATTTGAACAACCACGTGAAAACAGACAAACGACTTCAACGGAAAATCACCAAAGTGATAGTAATTCTGAAACCAGTAAGAAATTATAGTCGTGCGAGACGTGATTGTGGTATGGCTCCTGAAATTTGTTATACTTCATTACTTTGAAAGCGTCTAAGTCCTGTTGTTCAATGGAGTATAAATAAACTCATTGAAAAAGTGTTTTGTCCTAATGTTATAATTTTATAAAAAAATAATTGAAGACTTTTCACTCAAATGAATGAAAAGGAAAACACATTGATCAATTATAACAGAATAAAAACAAATAAGAGATCGACAGCTATTCCTCTCTCACATTTAATTTAAAAACTTAAGGCCAGTATACTTCTGGTTCTAGACTTGCATTAAGTTCAAATTTTTCAAAGTCTAATATAGCATGCTGTCGCCATTCATTATCTTTTTCTTTTTATACCCTTCACCTTCGTGAGAAGGGTATATATAAGTTTGTCATTCCGTTTGTAATTTCTATAATATAATTTTCCAACCCTATAAAGTATATATATTCTGGATCCTTATAGATAGCGGAGTCGATTAAGCCATGTCCGTCTGTCTGTCCGTCTGTCTGTCTGTTGAAATCAGTTTTTAGAGGACCCCAGATATCGGCGAAATCCGAATCTTCAATAATTCTATTAGACATGCTTTCGAGAAGATCGCTATTTAAAATCAGCAAAATCGGTCGGTAAATAACGGAGATATGAACAAAAATCCGAGACAACCTCTGAAAATTTCATCAAAAAATTGTTATAAAAGCAACAACAACACTGAATATAGAAAAAGATTTACATGTGTGTGTGTAGATGTATTTGGTTTTATTCAGCTGTGTATTTTTTTGTTTTGTTAGGAATCCAAACATACAAAAAATACACAGCAAAAAAATATGATTTGCATTTTTTGTTAAAATAAAATAATATTCCCTTTTGTATTGCAAATATATTTTTTAATGAATAGAAAAAAGTATTTAAAACGTTTTCAATTATATGAGAGTAGATTGTGAGTTATTGTACAATAATTTTTATGCGAATAATGTAAGTTTGAAATTTACAACTAACACAAATTTTTCCCAAGTGCTTTTGAAAACAATTTTTTTACGATAAACAAAAACAAAATCTACGTCTCGTCAATGTTTACCAGCAATGAATCAGAGGTCGAAGTCGACCGGCTTCCAGTCGGAGCTTAGCCGCCGCCGAACTATATTTAGTTGCTTGAGCCGCTGCCGAAACATTCGGCTTAAATCGACTCAAATTTTTTTAATGTTTTTATTAACAAGACTGTAAGATCAATTATGTTTAAAATACACTATGATGAAGGGTATATAAGATTCGGCACAGCCGAAAATAGCACTCTTACTTGTTTAAATAGGGATAATGTCATTGGTTCAAAAGACTGAGCAACTTTTGGATTACCAACATCTACAATAGAATAAATTGGATCACTAAAATCAAATCTTGATTTTATTTGACGAATTGCCTCCATGTAAAATTCTCCACAATCTTGAAGAATGATTGTTTTTTCTGATTCATATGCAGCAACTCCAATATAAATATCATTTATGTTTGAAAATAGGTTTTCATCTGATTCGTTGATTTGCCATACGCTTTTTGACTTCAAAACATCCATTTATATATAATTTAAAGAATATATTTGCAATATATTAAAAACTTCACTTCTCATTTTATATAAAATTGTTTTTTCTGATTGAAAAAGGACATTAAAAGAAACTAGAATACCTAAAGCATATGACAATTATTTCAGATTTCATCTGAAGCCATTTCTTCCAGTCATCCCTAAAATAAATTATTATTTAACTAGATCTAAAAAACAACGTATCTTTTACACACTTGAAACATAAATACCACTAGAGATTAGTTTGAGTTATATTTGATTATTTATTTCTTATTTCTTGTTTCGTTATTTTTGAATATAAAAATATGTATATGTACCATTTACATGTATGTATGTGAATCACTTTTTTTTAACAACCCTGCCAGCAAATTTGAGTTTAATTTTGGATACATGAACTGAATAGTCACTATAAAGGCTCAATTTTATGTTTCTCAGTGCTAAGTTAAAAAATTTACAAAAACAAAATACATTACTTTCTAATTTTGATCATAATTTTGTTAAATTTTAGTGCGTTTTAATATACCAAAAGAAAAATTAAATGCTAATAAGTAGATAGAATAAAAATTTCAAAAACTAACACTTTTTAATACACTAAGAAAATAGTTTAATGCAGGATCATTCTTGCTCTCAAAATTCAGAAGGAAAAGTATTTGCATATTTCAGTAAATATATTTATTTCATTTTGATCAGTTGTGTGATATATTGTGAAATTAATATTTTGTAATAAATTGTGTTAATATAAAATTCAATATATCTAAAACATAGTTTAATATAAAATAAGCATCAGTGAGAGATTAGTGAGTGCAAAACAGTATAATAAAGGAGAAATAAAAAAAATTTATAAAGTCGCGTTTATTACATAAAAGAGTATAAAATCATTACACTTTCCATCTTCTCTATTGTTATGGCAAAGCTGGAAATTTACTACATTTACGAAAATTTATGTTATAAAAAAGTTACTTGAAACTGAAACGAAATGGGCACATCAAGTAAGTATTAAACAGGCGGAACAGTTTCTTCCGAACGGGGTCACTTTTTATTCACTCAGATTATATCAAATTAGATTGTTTTAAACATTTAGCTGTAACGTTATGGTTACAATTTGGATAGAAATTGTTGGCAGGGAAAGGAGAAATAAAAAAAATTATAAAGTCGCATTTATTACATAAAAGAGTATAAAATCATTACACTTTCCAGCTTCTCTATTGTTATGGCAAAGCTGGAAATTTACTACATTTACGAAATTTTATGTTATAAAAAAGTGACTTGAAACTGAAACGAAATGGGCACATCAAGTAAGTATTAAACAGGCGGAACAGTTTCTTCCGAACGGGGTCACTTTTTATTCACTCAGATTATATCAAATTATATTGTTTTAAACATTTAGCTGTAACGTTATGGTTACAATTTGAATAGAAATTGTTGGCAGGGAACTGGCTTTCAACAAATTTAAAAAAATCGCATATATTAGAAAAGGACGGACACTTTTTGCTTAAGTGTTTCAAAGGGAAAATAAATTTCTATGTATGTGTGTGGATCGTTTTGTTTTGATAAAAAAACGCCGACTTATTATTCAAACAAGTGTGCAAACTGTTGCATATGCAAGAAAAGGACAGATGTGTACGTGTTGTAAAGCGAAAACCAAAACCAGTGTTTGAAAGAACAAATTTGATATAAAATAAGTAACACTTATGTAAATACAAAGAGATTTTAAATTACACATAATTTACACATGAGATCTATTACACATGGGCTACACATTGAAATAAAAATTACACACAATATATGTAATTACACATGATGTGGCAACACTGCATGTCAGCTATATATTAAAATACTGAGTAACCACACAAAAAGAAGTCATTTTAATATAATCCAGTTACTTTAAAACTTTAAATGAAAGTCCGTTAAACAAATGAGTAATTTTAATTTAGATTACTATTGCTTAAATGAAAACTAACCCAAGGAAGCTGTAATGGTAACATCAGTTAAAAGACCACGTAAAGAGACAATGCCAGTAAGAAACATCACGAAGGTGGCTGATCTTAGTAGTGATAATTTTAAAAGTATTATCAAGAAAGGAAATAGAGAAGTTTTAGATAAATTAATAAATTTAACAGGGTAGGTGATATCATTGAAAAAGGAAATTGAAAATTTGAAGCAGAAAATTGTAACACTAAGAACCGAAAATAAGTCTGATAGGAAACGTAAAGCTAGATTGGAAGACCAAGTAAAATGCAAAAACTTAATATTTAAATGTTAACAAATTAAACAATATTGTTTTATATATACACAATGTTGATAAAAAGATTAACTGAAAAAAGTCTGTTCCGGAACGCTTTATATAACAAAACCCATATACTCCTTACTACGCGTTTTGTTAACTTTAAATATCCATTTATTTATATGAAAAATCAAAGTTACAATTATTTGTTATATATATATATTATATATTATATATATATATATATATATATATATATATATATATATATATATATATATATATATATATTATATATATATATATATATAATTATTTATATATATATATATATAATATATATATATATATATATAATATATATATATAATATAATATATATATATATATATATATATATATATATATATATATATATATATATATATATATATATATATATATATATATATCCATCCTTATTATTATAAAACTTAACACAATTCGTAAATTTCAATTTGCCGATGTATATGAGATTTTGGTTCATAAAAAATTTAGTTTTTATGAAAATACTAGTATTTTTAAGTCAGTTATGAACATTAGTCATTTTCTAAAGCGAACCTTATATGGTGGTCATGTCGAAATGTAAACCGATTTTGATTATTTTGAATACCAATCAATCTGCAACAATAGTTTAGGTCCTATCGTTCTTTTAGGAGACTGACTGACATGTCTAGATCGTTTGTGAATAAGGACCTAGAAAATTTCAATGTTACAAACGAGATCAAAGATTTAAAGTCGAAGCTTGATAATTCAAATTAAATGTTTCATTTTTCTTAGCTTTTTAATCACTTTCTGGTTAAATGTTTTTCAAATCAGCCGAAAAAATTAACAGTTAAAAAGTTTTGTGCCTATGAAGTCGGAAATTTATTTTACAGCCAGGATGTATGATATCATTTTTAAACTTTTTGATGAAGTAAAAATATGATAAATAAACATTTTATTTTATAAAAAGTTCGGCGTACGGTGTTTGGTCAATATTTGGCCGAACACCGAACATTAGCCAAACCTCACTTTTTTTCGAACTCCAAACTAATAAATTTTTTGTTAAATCGAGATAACAATAATAATCTTTGATCAGTTAAATATACCATGAAAAAATTATCTTGATATAAATTCGGTTGCCAGTTTTTAAATGCAGCTCAAATCTAAAAAACCATTAAAATATGTATTTGTCTACTCATTAGAGTGTCCCGAAAGTCTGCACTTTTGCAAATCTTATATGATGCATATAAAGTATATCATATAAAATTTGTATGAATTCATCTTACGATATCTTTTTATACTTTTAGAAAATTATTCACCAAATATTCTGCACAACTTTTTCTGTATGTAGCGCCGTATTTATTACAAGCTTTTCAAATTAAATAATGATTTTGAATAACTCCAGTACACATTTTCCATTTACCATTAAAAAATTCCGAAATTTTTTTTCAATTGGAGGAAGATTTGGATATTTTAATAAGTAAAATTATTTGGGTATGTTTTCTGTATATCTAACGATATTTGACCTTTAAACCTTTATTTCTTCGGATTTAATAAGTGGTGTCTAAATCCAGCCAAAACTTAAGTGTGGATAATGAATAAAAATATTATTTATATATTATTATAACTTTTGTATAAATGAATGTATTTGAAAAACAATGATGAGGCAAAAACAACACAAAATTGTTTGTCTAATTAAAAGTTGTTTTGTTTTCTCTGTCAAAATTCAAGGACTCTTCATATTTTCCTAGGGCAGTAATTTGGTTGTTTTTTACGAATTTTGAAATCTTGCAATGAGCCCAAATTGTTTATGATTTTGTCCAAAATTTTTCATAATCGTTTCAGAGTTTCTTCAATTGCATGTAATTTTTCAAATAGCAAGAAAATTGCTTGACATTTTGTATGGTTAATAGTATGTATTTTTGTAGTTAATAAAATGCCCTGAAGCCTTTTGCCTCTTTACACCAGGGACACTACAATTCAAAGTAAAGTGTGACCAAATTTAAACTGAACAGTTTTAAAAATCTACAGCACGTGGAAAAATTAAAACAACTAATTTGAAAGTGTCCTTAGTTCCTTACCAGTGATTTAAAATGCTGATTTCAGTAAAATTAAATTTAAATCTTAAATTAGTCAAAATTTCCTAATTTAAGCTCATCAATTTGTAAATTTTTAAAGAACTTTTTGGTCCAGAAACCGACTTTAAGTATTAAACAAAATGCGGAAAAAAGTAATAACTATTTTATCGTTATAAGCTAAATTTTGACATATATTTAACAAAAAAGTATAGTCATTATAGATAGAAAAATATTCTTTTTAATTTTCAAAAAAACCCGGGCAACGTCGGGTACAATCAGCTAGTCTATGATAAATTAAATGTGTTGCATTTTCAAATAAAACCGCTTTCTAATGACATGATGTTTAAGTAACATGAAGAAATGTGGGTACATTTCACTTAATCTGCACCGTTTTATAAGTTTTGAGATGTTTTTACAAAGTATTTTATATAAAAACGGTAATATTATTAATACATTACCTATATAAAACGGACATTGAAGGCAAATAATATTTAGTAGTGTCCGACCGAACGTTTGGGTACGGGTTCGGATCTCGGTAAAAAGTGATGTTAGGCGAAATTTTGACCGAACGTCGAACTTTTTTATCATATTTTTACATCATCAAAAAGTTTTAAAAATGATGAAAATTTGTTTAGAAAGTGATTAAAAAGCTAAGAAAAGTGAAACATTTAATTTGAATTATCTAGTTTCGACTACAAATCTTTGAACTTATTTGTAACATTGAAATTTACAAGGTCCTTATTCTCAGTCTCTTAAAAGAACGATAGGACCTAAACTATTGTTGCAGATTGATTGGTATTAAAAATGGACAAAATCGGTTTACATTTCGACATGGCCACCATATAAGGTTCGCTTTAGAAAATGACATATTTAAAACGAAATTTTGATCACCTTGGATCATAAAATGATCATGTATAACAATACTATGATATATACAAAAATATCATGATGAAATATTTTGACGGTATTAAAAATTGTTACAATAACGATAATATGCAGAGTTTAAATATTAGTAAATGCTTTTATATTTATATTTTTGACTTTGCAATAAATATGTATTTACCTCATATTTAAAAGTATGCACATTTAAAATATAGTTCTGTTCAAAATATTTTTGGTATTTTTGCTAAAAATATTTACCCGTACAAGCTATTGCATATTGCAGCAAATATAAAATGTTTTTACATGAAATATATTACGCAGCAACTCGCTAACATATTTATAATACCTACATATACATATTTCATATTGCTTGCCTAAAATATAAAAATATTTTCCTACACATTTTATTCGAAGTCAACAATATTGAAGCCATGCAAGCAGTAATATACGAACATGAAATGTACGCAAGCAGAGCATATAAGTGCCGACGAAAACACGAAACAAAACAATAGCCGCGACTATGAGGTTACAATATTTTTACTATCAAACGTAAATATTATTTACAGTGAATCAATTAAGTAATTTGCTTATGTAAAGCAATTTGTTTGTTGTATTTTTTAAAGAATATCTTATATTTCAATTTTTTACCATGAAAAGTAAAATCGTGGTATTAATTAACGAGATTTTTGATAAAATTTGAACGTATTAATTTTTTAGGTCAATTAAGTTATTTTGCTTTTTTAGGTTTTTTGTTAATTTTTTTAATATTGCTGCATTATTTTATAAAATTTAATATTTTTATTACTCCTATATATTAGAATAAAATTTTTTAGATATTTTAGTAGTGGAATCACTAAATTTGGACATTTCTGAACCGATTTATTATCCTATATACCAATAAGAATTTATCAAGATTTGACTTTACATGAAATCTATCGTTTCTTTGATTAAATTTCGAAAATATTAATTAATTTTGAATTGGATACATGATATATTAGATAATCAATGGATTTGGACCTAGAAAAAATGTGTAGTGGGGTATAAATCTATATATTATAACAAAAATAATCTGGGTTTTTTGTAATTTTGTATTGATAAACAAAAACTACATTACGGAAACTCCATCTATTTGGGAGTATTGTGTAAATTTTATTTAGAATTGTAAAATATTGATTCTTATTCAATAAATATAACACTATGTACCATCCTAGCCACTCTAAGTATGGGGACATCACCATATACCACTATAGAACTATTACATGCTAAAATCTTGATTTTTAACCTTATGCTTTAAGTGCTTTATTTTATGAATAAGATACAGTAGCGTATTTGGATCTGGATAGTTATTCTTGATTTGGGTTCTAAATATATATAAGTGTATGTATTAGCTGAAATATATTGTTTTGTTGACCTTAGGGTATGATAACCACCACTATTTTAAAATATTTAAATTAGGTATTTTTCTGTACTACACGACAGTTCACTTTACATTGGTTCCAAGCAACCTAAGGTCTATTTAGAGGTCTAAATTTAAACATAGTGTTCCTACTATTTCGTATATGGATTTTGAAGAAGATAAATGAGAAGTCCAATGGTTTTCCTAGGATACAAGTCGCCTCCCTTTGGTAGTTAAAGATTTTGAAAGACCACTCAGTGCGTTTTTTTTCTAATAATTCTTTGGATTATTTCATCAATTTTATACTTTTAATGTCATTGATTAAACATCTCATAATTCTCAATATGCAAAATACTTTATTGAGGTACAAATTCTGATGAAAAATAATGAAATGCAACAACAAATGCACCAAAATTTTGTTTTAATATTTTTCTACTTGGTTTTCCCATTTTACACAATTTCTATTTTTAATTGAAAACTCAATTTACTTTTTACCATTTTTTCGAATTTTATTTATGAACAAAACGAAATTTCTCTAAAAAAATAGGCAAAAAACTTAATGATTCACTTTACTATAGGAAATGACTTATGGTCTAAAATTTAACATTTCATGTTGGACTTGAAAAATTATAAAATGTGAAAAATGTATGCAAGATATAACCAAATTTTATTTAGAAAATAATTGAAAACGTTTGTATCTATGTTTCTATACACAGAAAAAAATAATACATAACTGAATGAATGTAATTAATTGTATGAATAATTGTATGATTCGAACATCAAATCTTTTTTCCCAAACCTTTTTCATTTAAATATTAAAATTCATAGAATGTATTAATTTGTACATGACGAATTTTTTGGAATTTTTACTTTTTTTCCGCAATATTCATGAACAAATTGCCAAAAAAGTCTATTATCTACTAATCTGTTTCCATATTTAGTAGATAATAATCCTTTATTAGTATTTTGTATAATTAAAAAGATATAAATGAAATGCTGAAAAACTAAATCCTAAACAAGAAAACATCAGCAAACATACCAAAATATATTTTCTTCATAAAATCCCGCCAATTACGCGCAGACTTCATCGATTTTATTCTAAATCATAAACACAAATTTTCTTAAGAAAATTTCAAACATTTTGTTTAACAAATAGAAAATAAAAATACATTTGAAATATTTTAAGTCAAGGCTAGATTATGTTTAAAAAAAATAAAAAATTCATACAATTTAGGAACTTATTCTTAAATATTATTAACTTTTATCAATGAAAGCAGTTCATAGTATTTATGCTGAAACTTTTTTCTGTGTAAATGTTTAATGTATATTATGGGAAAATATATGCATGAAATAACCAAATTTTAATTAGAAAATTTTTGAAAAATTGAATGTATATTAAATTAATGTTTAATTTTTATGTGGAGTATTAAATTATATATAGGTATCTTAGAAATTTGTAACAGGATGGCAAAAAATTTATAATACATGTACGTTTTTTCATATGCATATACATATATGTACATATGTCACATTTCTATTAATTATTACATATTACATACAATTATCTTACAATAATGAATGAACTGGAGCGAAGAAAAAAATATATATACATAATTTTAAATATACATACAGTGTCTCACATAAGTATTCGAATTTGGTTTTACTTTGAAAAGAAACATAATTTATAATATTTTTTTGTGTGTGAAATGAATAATTAAATTTGTTTTTTATGCCCTAAGGTAAAATATCACACTCTTTAAAATTCGGAAAAATTACATTTACCTCAATTGATTTAACTTTTTTTAAAAAAAGTATTCGAATTCTTCCTGTATTTCATATATGACTAGGTTTGCCAGCCTGGCTGGACTTGGCTGGATGTCCAGCTTTTTTGATGCTTTGTCCAGTTTCAAGCTAAAATTTAATTTGTCCAGCTAAATAAAATATTTTTTAGTAACACTGTAATAAGTATATACCTACACCACTTTTAGTTGGAGGGTATATTGGATTTGTGCTGATGTTTGTAACATATAAAAATTTCATCCTAGACCTTAAAGTATACCATCGGCTTAGAATCGTTTTCTGAGTCGATTAAGCTATGTCCGTCCGTCTGGCTGGCTGTCCATGTAAACCTTGTGCGCAAGGTACAGGTCGCAATTTTCAAGATAATTGGATGAAATTTGGCACGCACGTTTTATTTGACCCAAGGACGAAGCCTTGAAAATGGTTAAAATCGGTCCATTATTTCACCTTTCCCCCATAGAACAGAACCCCCCTAAAAGGGCTTCTGAGCTCATAATTATGTTAAATATACAGATATATCGATAAAATACGGAACAACTAAGTTTTATAGAAGTCTTGATGACCCTGTCAAATTTCACAATGATCGGGCCCCCATTTGTCCCTAGCTCCCATACAAAGTCCTCTTCAGAAAATTACTTGAATGTCCCAAATTAACTTATAAACACAAATATCGCGATGCAATTCAGCACAATAAAATATTATGTAAATATAAATATATTCACAAAATTTTATCGGCTTGGTCCATATTTGCCCCTAGCTCCCATATAAAGCCTTTTTCAGAAAATTAGTTTTTCATTCATAAATTGCTTAAATGTATCGGTACAAGGGAATATTGAATATAATTGCTTTATTATGAAAAATAAATCACATTTAATATTCATAACTGGTGTAGGGTATCATATGGTCGACCACGCCCGACTATACTTTCTTACTTGTTTTTATGTAATCTTTGTCAAATCATGTTAGCCAACTTTGATTGTACATTTGTTATACAAATTTACGATTTCCCTCTTCTACATCTGATTTTTATACCCACCATCAAAAAAAAATGGGGGTATATTGATTTTGTCATTCCGTGTGTAACACATCGAAATAATGTTCACAGGCCCCATAAAGTATATATATTCTGGGACCTCGTAAGATTCTAACACGACCTAGCTATGTCCGTCCGTCTGTCTGTTGTTAGCAGATAGCGTCCACAAAAATAGAGATATGATGAAATTTTCCCAAAATATTTTTTATTAATCAGAAATGTTTGGTATTAAAAATGGGCAAAATCGGTTAACGATTTCACATAGCCCCCATACAAATGTAACCCCCGGAATATTGTGTAAAAAGCTTCAAACATTCACAAATTCGTTGTTTATGAGGTCCCCTTTCAAAAATTACTATAATTCTGATTACTGGCTTAAACATACGAATAAAACGATGAAAATTTCAATTCAGAAAATTACTTTATCGCTTATTATCGGCGTAAATATACGAGTATAGCGAAGAAATTTGACATAAGTATCATAGAAGCCAAAACCAAATTTTATGTGGATCGGTCCATAATTGACCCTACTCCCTATATAAGGTCCCCTCCATAAAATGACATTAAGGCTCATTACTGGCTTAAAAATAAGAGTGTAACGATGAAATTTCACAGAAGTAAGTTTAAATCTCTACCAAATTTTATGTTGATCGTCCATTATTAACCCTACCCGCCCATATAAAGTCCCCTTCTGAAAATGTCTAACGCTCATTATTGGCGTAAAACTATGAGTATAGCAAAGAACTTTGACACAAATAAGTATCTTAGAGGCCAAAACCTTTCCACCAAATTGTATGTGGGTCGGTTCTTAAATAACCCTATCCCGCATATAAGATCCCTAACAGAAAATCACTTTAACGCTCATTACTGGCCTAAAAAACGAGTAAAACGATGAAATTCTATATAGTTTTGTATAAGCTAACATCTCTCTACAAAATTTTGTGGGGATCGGTCCATAATTGACCCTACCCTTCATTTAAGATCACCATCAGAAAATCACTTAAACGCTCATTACTGGCGTAAATGAAATTCGACACTGATAAATTCTATATGAACTGAAATTTTCACCAATTTGTATGCGGATCAGTTCATTACAACCCCACGCCATATAAATTTCCCCTCAGAAAATGACCGCAACGAGAAAAATACGAATACCGCAATGCAATTCGATATGAACTAATTTTTTTAAGCTAAAATCTTTCTACCATATTTTATGAGGATCGGTCCATAATTACCTTAACCCCGTATAAGGTCCCTTTAAGAAAATTACTTTAATGCTCATTACTGGCTTAACAATAATAATATATTCAAAATATCAAAGTTTATTTATATGGCAGTGATTTGATGGTGGGTATATAAGATTCGGCATAGCCGAATCTCTTACTTGTTAGAGTTTTTTTACTACCTTGTAGCATTTTACGTTCTGAGAGCAGTTATGAAAAATATATCTTGATCACTGATATGGTCGATATGGGTATCATTGAAAAAGTCTTTGACGCTATACGGCTTTTTTCACAATTCTATCGATTTATTTTTGAGATAACGGTACTTTTGCAAAAAAAAAAAAAAAATAAAATAAAAAAACAAAAATATTCACCCTGGTTCTCTATGGGTTAATTTTGTCAAAGACCTTTCCGATGATACACATATCCGTTTATCAGTGAGTACAGCGAGTACAGTCCAAAAATCGCATTTCCAAAATTTAAAAATTATTTATTCTTAAATTCTATTTTAAATTAACCCATAATAAGATACATTTTGCAACAAATAATTTAAATTTGTTGATTTTAAGATGGTTGGAATCTAATGGGTTAATGTTGTGAAACACGGCCGTCATATCTTACAACGTTGGCAGAAAAATGTTCAGAAAATGTGTAACAATCGGTTTGGCTTGAAATAATGTTTTAAAACGCCAAAGTTAAGCATTTTATGAACATTTTTATCACAACCTTGTAAGATCTAACAACGAATACCGGCTTCTAAAAATAATGAAACTATAGAAGAACTGACAAATGTTTTTACGCTTCTAAACTTATTGCTTGTGTTCGTAAATGCAGTGCAAATTGAAATTAAACTGCAATTAAGAACGCAGTCATTATTTAAGTACATCTGGTATTCAGTCTCTCACATAAGTATTCGAATGTGGTTGTACTTTGAAAAGAAGCATAATTTAATAATATTTTTGTGTGTGAAATAAATAAATTTGTTATATTGCCTAGAAAGTCCTAAGGATAATATCACACTCTTTAAAATTTGAAAAAATTACATTTACCTCAATTAATTTAACTTTTTTAAAAAAAAGTCCATAAAATTGCCTCACATAGTATTCGAATATTTCATGTATTTAATATATGACCATATTATACGAAACACAAAAATTATAAACGAGTGGTTTTTTGCTTAAAATTGTGTTAAGAGGTTACTATCAACCGAAATTGTATATTTTTGGCCAATTTGTTCCACAATTTTGGAGCATTTGTACCATCTTTTCATGTAAATCATTAAAATGGCGATTTTTGACCATATTTTCAATTTTTTTCCTTTTTTTATTTTTTTTATTTATTTAAGATTCATTTTTACAATCTTTTTTCAGAAATAAAACCAAACTTTAATATGAGGATTTAATACACCCCTTGAGGAATATAAAAATAATAATTTTTTATAAGGATCTGTACTTAAAAGTTCCAAGAAGTATTTTTGGTATCGTTCTTCAGTTTCTAATTGAATTGTATGGATCTTAAGTCCCTTTTCGTACCACTATGGTCGATATTTTCTTACAAAGTTGGCTAGTATACACTCATGTACATATTAGCACTAATATATTTTAAATTTTCAATACAATTTGGTATACAATTCCATAACATGCCTTTACAAATAATGATATAGTGGCATGCAGCCTGGGCGTCATTGGTATATAAAAATAATGATACTACCATATTGAATGGTGTTTCTTCGAGGCATGTTTTGGAGTTGTACGCTTCCACATTGAAAACTTAAAATATATAAAAACTGATATATAAAAAATATATACAAGAAAACTTTTCCCGAAAAATTTTGACCTTGTATTATGAAAACGGACTTAAGTTCCGATATATTAAATTAGCGACAGATTAATGATATCAATAATATATCTTTGATATACAGATTCTTGTAACAAAAAAACTATTTTTAGATACTCCAAGGGGTCTATTAAATCCCAATATCAAAATTCGGTTTTATTTCTAGAAAAAAAGAGAAAATACTACAATTTTTGCCAAAAATCGCCATTTTAATTTTTTATTTCATAAAAAAGGGTACAAATCCCCAAAAATTGTGGACCAAATGGGTCAAAAATATATCATTTCGTCTGATAGTAACCCCTTAAAACAATTTAAAGCATAAAAACCATTCGATTCTAAAATTTGTGTTTCGTATAATATGATCAAATATGAAATACAGGAAAAATTCGTATACTTTTGTGAGGCAATTTTATCGACTTAAAAAAAAAAAAAAAACTAATTTATGTAAATGTAAACTTTTCAAGTTTTAAAAAGCGTGATATGAAACCTAAGGACTGTCTAGACAATATAACAAACTAATTTATTTTTTTGCACACAAAATATATTATTAAATTTGGTTTCTTTTCATGGTTTACCTAAATTCGAATGAGACACTGTAGGTATCTAGGGCCCTAGCGTTACTTCAATAGAAAAACGCGTCCAAATCTCCTTAGTTTTAATTCTGCGGCATATAAAATATCAATGCTTTTATTTTTAAATGCTTTATTTTTATCCAATGAAGTTCATTACAACTAAATGTAAAATTACATGGGCAAAAATGAAGTCAGCAAATCCTCGTTCTGGTGAAATTCCTGCAAACACATTTTTGTTCTGTGGATTTGCTTGTAATCTTAAGCACACACCCAGTACAAAACAGCTCACGGTACTGATAAATCCAGAGAGAAAAGAATTGAAGGGAAATGTGCCAACCATACAACAATAAACGAATTGAATTATGCCGGTAAGCAATATATAAGCAAGATAAATATCAACTATTTTCAACTTCTTAGGCGTTTTGCTTATGTAGTCATTGTAAAATTTTTCCAAAACTGCTTTTATTTCCACCATTATTTATATTTTTTATATTACGAATGATTTTTAAGTTTTACAATTATACCACAAAGTATACCCTGTGATTATACTAACAAACACGTCAACTAAAATCACAGGGTATACAGAGACGTCACGAGCAAAAAGCTATTTCCCTCTCTTTCGCACAAAACGAATTCAATGATTTTTTTTAGCTGTATTATATATACCTCTTCTCACCAAACAATTTCAAATTCAAACAAAAGCTGATTTTAGACTTTTTCAAATGTCAAAAGTGACATCTCTGTATACTTAGTGCTAAAATAGCTGGTGAAAATAAGCATTAATAGACAACCACGGTATACTTAATAAGGTAACAGCACTTGAGAGTAAACTCACGATTGTCAATTTTTTTTTATTGGCAAAAGTGCGAGTTAAGCTTGTATACAATTCTATGTAAAAAAAATTGTAAACTATAACCAGCTGGGGTAGTGATGTCACCTTATATTCAGTACAGCCTGGTAACAACAATAAAAAGTCCAATGTCTATACTAGACGAATATTTATCACGGCAGAAAAATTGATAGATTTTTGTCTATGTTAATACATAGGCGTAACAAAATGATGATTTTATCATAACAACTCAGATATCATTTCATAATTTCACTAAAACGTATATTAAAAAATAAATGTCGAAAAAGTCGGAAAAAGTCGAAAACTCGAAAATAGTAGAAAAAAGTCAAAAATTTAAAAAAAGCGGTAAGTCGGAAAAAGTCGACTATTTATAAAATACTATATGTCAAAAATCTAAAAGTCGACTTATAACTAAATGAAAAAGTCGAAAAATCAACGCACATAAAGAAAACAACCCGACGAAAAATAAACTAACCGTAACAGACGCACATAAAGAAAACAACCCGACGAAAAATAAAACAAACCGTAACAGCTGTTTTATCAAAATAAACATTTTTTTTGGTGTGGTGAGTTATTTTTGTTTACAAATATGTGTGTCTGCACGTTGAAAAGACGCAATATCTTGTTTTCATTATTTACATTTTCAATATGAGTTTATGCACGTGGAAAAAATTCAAAAAAATTGATTTTCATGATTTACATTAAAAAAAAAAAAAATATTTTGATCAATTAAAATATGCATATAAATGTGGAAAGGAACAAATCTGATAAAAATAAATATATTTGGGATTATATCATTACAGAATGCCTTTTAATAAAAAACATTCAAAAAATGTTACTATAGCCGTATATATAAAATGATATAAAACTGCTGTCGGACGATCTTGTGCACGATAAAAACCTATATAGAACTTTAAGTTGGAAGTGTAGAAATCGGATGGCATACATTTTTTTCCGGATTTCATCGTTCTAGGGTGTGTACTACAACAACAAACTTTTTTTTACAAAAAAAGTTACTATAGCCGTATATATAAAATGATATATAACTGCTATCGGACGATCTTGTGCACGATAAAAACCTATATAGAACTTTAAGTTGGAAGTGTAGAAACCGGATGGCATACATTTTTTCCGGATTTCATCGTTCTAGGGTGTGTACTACAACAACAAACTTTTTTTTTACAAAAAATGTTACTATGGCCGTATATATAAAATGATATATAACTGCTATCGGACGATCTTGTGCACGATAAAAACCTATATAGAACTTTAAGTTGGAAGTGTAGAAATGGGATGGCATACATTTTTTTCCGGATTTCATCGTTCTAGGGTGTGTACTACAACAACAAACTTTTTTTTTACAAAAAATGTTACTATAGCCGTATATATAAAATGATATATAACTGCTATCGGACGATCTTGTGCACGATAAAAACCTATATAGAACTTTAAGTTGGAAGTGTAGAAATCGGATGATATACATTTTTTCCGGATTTCATCGTTCTAGGGTGTGTACTACAACAACAAACTTTTTTTTTAAAAAAAATGTTACTATAGCCGTATATATAAAATGATATATAACTGCTATCGGACGATCTTGTGCACGATAAAAACCTATATAGAACTTTAAGTTGGAAGTGTAGAAATCGGATATGGCATACATTTTTTTCCGGATTTCATCGTTCTAGGGTGTGTACTACAACAACAAACTTTTTTTTTTACAAAAAATGTTACTATGCCGTATATATAAAATGATATATAACTGCTATCGGACGATCTTGTGCACGATAAAAAACCTATATAGAACCTAAAAAAAACTTTTTTTTAAGTGGAAGTGTAAAATCGGATGGCATTAATATTTTCGTCCGATAGCAGTTATATATCATTTTATAAAACCGGTATAGTACATTTTTTGTAAAAAAAAGTTTGTTGTTGTAGTACACACCCTAGAACGATGAAATCCGGAAAAAAAATGTGTATATCATCCGATTTCTACACTTCAACTTAAAGTTCTATATAGGTTTTTATCGTGCACAAGATCGTCCGATAGCAGTTATATATCATTTTATATATACGGCCATAGTTACATTTTTTGTAAAAAAAAAGTTTGTTGTTGTAGTACACACCCTAGAACGATGAAATCCGGAAAAAAAATGTATGCCATCCGATTTCTACACTTCCAACTTAAAGTTCTATATAGGTTTTTATCGTGCACAAGATCGTCCGATAGCAGTTATATATCATTTTATATATACGGCTATAGTAACTTTTTTGTAAAAAAAAAGTTTGTTGTTGTAGTACACACCCTAGAACGATGAAATCCGGAAAAAAATGTATGCCATCCGATTTCTACACTTCCAACTTAAAGTTCTATATAGGTTTTTATCGTGCACAAGATCGTCCGATAGCAGTTATATATCATTTTATATACACGGCCATAATAACAATTTTTGTAAAAAAAAGTTTGTTGTTGTAGTACACACCCTAGAACGATGAAATCCGGAAAAAAATGTATGCCATCCCATTTCTACACTTCTATATAGATTTTTATCGTGAACAAGATCGTCCGATAGCAGTTTTATATCATTTTATATACACGGTTATAGTAACATTTTTTGTAAAAAAAAAGTTTGTTGTTGTAGTTCACACCCTAGAACGATGAAATCCGGAAAAAATGTATGCCATCCGATTTCTATACTTCCAACTTAAAGTTCTATATAGGTTTTTATCGTGCACAAGATCGTCCGACAGCAGTTTTATATCATTTTATATATACGGCTATAGTAACATTTTTTGTAAAAAAAAGTTTGTTGTTGTAGTACACACCCTAGAACGATGAAATCCGAAAAAAATTTATGCCATCCGATTTCTACATTTCCAACTTAAAGTTCTATATAGGTTTTTATCGTGCACAAGATCGTCCGATAGCGGTTATATATCATTTTATATTTACGCCCATAGTAACATTTTTTGTAAAAAAAAAGTTTGTTGTTGTAGTACACACCCTAGAACGATGAAATCCGGAAAAAAGTGTATGCCATCCCATTTCTACACTTCCAACTTAAAGTTATATATAGGTTTTTATCGTGCACAAGATCGTCCGATAGCAGTTATATAGCATTTTATATATACGCCCATAGTATTATTTTTTGTAAAAAGTTTGTTGTTGTAGTACACACCCTAGAACGATGAAATCCGGAAAAAAATGTATGTCATCCGATTTCTACACTTCCAACTTAAAGTTCTATATAGGTTTTTATCGTGCACAAGATCGTCCGATAGCAGTTATATATCATTTTATATATACGGCCATAGTAACATTTTTTGTAAAAAAAAGTTTGTTGTTGTAGTACACTCCCTAGAACGATGAAATCCGAAAAAAATGTATGCCATCCCATTTCTACACTTTCAACTTAAAGTTCTATATAGGTTTTTATCGTGCACAAGATCGTCCGATAGCAGTTATATATCATTTTATATATACGCCCATAGTAACTTAAAAAAAAGTTTGTTGTTGTAGCACACACCCTAGAACGATGAAATCCGGAAAAAGTGTATGCCATCCCATTTCTACACTTCCAACTTAAAGTTCTATATAGGTTTTTATCGTGCACAAGATCGTCCGATAGCAGTTATATATCATTTTATATATACGGCCATAGTAAAATTTTTTTTAAAAGAAATGTTTGTTGTTGTAGTACACACCCTAGAACGATGAAATCCGGAAAAAATGCATGCCATTCCATTTCTACATTTCCAACTTAAAGTTCTATATAGGTTTTTATCGTGCACAAGATCGTCCGATAGCAGTTATATATCATTTTATATATACGACCATAGTAACATTTTTTGTAAAAAAAAGTTTGCTGTTGTAGTACACACTCTAGAACGATGAAATCCGGAAAAAATTTATGCCATCCGATTTCTACACTTCCAACTTAAAGTTCTATATAAGTTTTTATCGTTCACAAGATCGTCCGATAGCAGTTACATATATATCATTTTACTTATACGGCCATAGTAACATTTTTTGTGAAAAAAAAGTTTGTTGTTGTAGTACACACCCTAGAACGATGAAATCCGGAAAAAATGTATGTCATCCCATTTCTACACTTCCAACTTAAAGTTCTATATAGGTTTTTATCGTGCACAAGATCGTCCGATAGCAGTTTTATATCATTTTATATATACGGCTATAGTAACATTTTTTGTAAAAAAAAGTTTGTTGTTGTAGTACACACCATAGAACGATGAAATCCGGAAAAAATGTATGCCATCCGATTTCTATACTTCCAACTTAAAGTTCTATATAGGTTTTTATCGTGCACAAGATCGTCCGACAGCAGTTTTATATCATTTTATATATACGGCTATAGTAACATTTTTTGTAAAAAAAAGTTTGTTGTTGTAGTACACACCCTAGAACGATGAAATCCGGAAAAAAATGTATGCCATCCGATTTCTACACTTCCAACTTAAAGTTCTATATAGGTTTTTATCGTGCACAAGATCGTCCGATAGCAGTTATATATCATTTTATATATACGGCTATAGTAACATTTTTTGTAAAAAAAAAGTTTGTTGTTGTAGTACACACCCTAGAACGATGAAATCCGGAAAAAAATGTATGTCATCCGATTTCTACACTTCTGACTTAAAGTTCTATATAGGTTTTTATCGTGCACAAGATCGTCCGATAGCAGTTATATATCATTTTATATATACGGCCATAGTTACATTTTTTTGTAAAAAAAAAGTTTGTTGTTGTAGTACACACCCTAGAACGATGAAATCCGGAAAAAAATGTATGTCATCCCATTTCTACACTTCCAACTTAAAGTTCTATATAGGTTTTTATCGTGCACAAGATCGTCCGATAGCAGTTATATATCATTTTATATATACGGCTATAGGAACTTTTTTGTAAAAAAAAAGTTTGTTGTTGTAGTACACACCCTAGAACGATGAAATCCGGAAAAAAATGTATGCCATCCGGTTTCTACACTTCCAACTTAAAGTTCTATATAGGTTTTTATCGTGCACAAGATCGTCCGATAGCAGTTATATATCATTTTATATATACGGCTATAGTAACTTTTTTGTAAAAAAAAAGTTTGTTGTTGTAGTACACACCCTAGAACGATGAAATCCGGAAAAAAATGTATGCCATCCGATTTCTACACTTCCAACTTAAAGTTCTATATAGGTTTTTATCGTGCACAAGATCGTCCGATAGCACTTATATATCATTTTATATATATGACCATAGTAACATTTTTTGAATGTTTTTTATTAAAAGGCATTCTGTAACGATATAATCCCAATTATATTTATATTTTATCAGATTTGTTCCTTTCCACATTTATACACATATTTTATTTGATCAAAAATATTTTTTTTAATGTAAATCATGAAAATCAATTTTTTTGAATTTTTTCCACGTGCATAAACACATATTGAAAATGTAAATAATGAAAACGAGTTTTTGCGTCTTTTTCACGTGAAGAAGCACATATTTGTAAACAAAAAAAAAAAAACTCACCACACCAAAAAAATGTTTATTTTGATAAAACAGCTGTTACGGTTTGTTTTTCGTCGGGTTGTTTTCTTTATGTCGATGAAAAATCAACTTTGCATAAAATGTAAAAAGTCGACTTTTAACTAAATGCAAAAAGTCGACTTTGCGAATTTTATTTTTTTTTTGCTGTATACCCTGTGATATCAGTTGTAATTCAGGTCTGAGTTGGGGAACAACTCTCGCGTCATCGTTTTTATTTCTTAAGGACGGTCAGGCTTGTGCTTGTTGCTGGGCTTTCGACAGAATTACTTCTCACCCCGCACTAACCCCGTGTCTATATTAGACAAATATTAATTATGCTAAACGTCAAATTGTTATCATGATAACAAATGAGCAAGTACAGACGGCATTTATTAGCGTTATGACCTCGTTATAACAGTGTTGTCTAAACAATTGTTTAGACAACGTTGTCTTGATAATAAACGTCATTTTACCGTAAAATTTGTGTATAATTTTGTTTTTGTGCTATTAAAATTCATTTTAAACATAAGTTTTAGTGAAATTAGTGTTTATTTACAAAATTTGCATTTAATTTTAATCGTTTTTATTAAATATAGCATTATTTCAATAAAATTATCTGTGGGTTGTCGTGATAAAATCGGCATTTTGTAACCCCTATGCATGCCAATAAACAAAAAACTGACAATTTTTCAGTCGACGTTTTGTCAAGTATCGTAAGAAATATTTGTCTAATATAGACATGGGGTAATTTAATGCACTACTTCGTATAACTGTTTTGAATAATGCGTAGTCTTCATTAAACGCGTGCTTTCGTTTTACCTCATAGTGAGGTTATGTTTTTAAAATACTCACGATATAACCTGGTGGAGACAATTTAAACTCAAATATACACTGGTGGAGACCATTTAAACTCTAAAACTTTTTCTGGTGGAGGCCATTATTACTTTTGATGAAATTAAGTCCGGATGCTCCAACTTCCTATATGAAGGTATAGGTCGTTTGGTGGGGTTTTCTCTGAACAAACGTGAGATAACCTGGCAATATGAGTGCTTAATGCACCGCTAACCTAATTAAAACAAACAAAAAAAAAAATAAATAAATAAATTATATCTTTACTCCAGAGGTAGTTATTTGCTAAGAAGCACAAAGTACAAAGCACAAGTATACCCTGTGCCAAGAAGACTAAAACGTGCGACACCACTCCTACATCATTATTTACAAAGGTAGCAAAAACGGTAATTTTAATATAACGGTAAATGTTCAGATGCCGGTACTTTATTAATATACTTTGGATACGTCCACAATGCTGGAGTACTCCACAATCCAGCAAATTATATTTCTATCATTTTCTTATACATAAAATTAGAAATTTGTATATCTCTTTTTAAAACACGCCAGATTATTTTTACTTTGAAATTAACATAAGAGTGTTATGCCTACGATATAATTAAAATTACATAATTGTTTAATTCACAATCAAGTTGTATATTGTACCTATTAAGGTGTAGTAACAGTGATTGTGAACAGATCTTTGCAGTATGTTATAAGTTTATGTTCTTAATAAAAAAAAACAATCAAAACAAATACACATAGTTTAGTTTAAAAGGGTTGTATATCAATGTATACATCCACTCGGAGACCCAATAGTCCATTGTGAATCCCTTTAATAAAAGACAGGGAGAAAACAGAAGAAAACAGAAAAAAGGAGAGATGAGAAGAGTGAGATTTTCCCTTCAAAAAGAGAACAGAAAGGGAAATCCTTAATTGTCTATTAACTGAAAATCCAAAAAGTTCCCCTAATGAAGCCCATAATGGCGCCTACGTTACACCCTGCTACATCTCCTAGTTCATCGTGGAATCTTTTACCTAGCCACTTCAGTCTCAGACTCTGTAATCTGGGACAGTGGCATAAAATATGCTCTACTGTCTCCAGTTCCTCTTCGTCCTCACACAACCTGCAAAAATCCTGTGTGTTACCGACCCCATTACCCCTAAAGGCTCCAATTGAGCAGTGTCCGGTTATTACCCCTACTAAAATCCTTGTACTCTTCCTGTCCAATCCTAATAGCATTCTGGTTGCTTTTGGATTTAACTTCGGCCATAGTGTCCTAGAAACCCTACAATCCAGTCTACTGTACCAGGATTGGTTGGTGGTTTTTTTGAAGTATTCGGAAATTAGTCTATAGTAATGGCAAATGGGGGGTTTTACCGAGTTGACCCTTCTATCGAGCTCCAGATCCGTGTCCTGTCGGGCCAATTCATCTGCAATCTCATTGCCCTGTATGTCACAGTGTCCCGGTACCCAACACAGCCTGAGTGTGTATAACCTGACTAACCCTTCCAGGTCCTTTTTGCAGCTATTTACCAAGCTAGAATGCAACGTTTTACACTGCAAAGCTTTAAGAGCTGCCTGACTATCAACGTAAATCGTCACTTCCGACCCCCTAGTAATGTGTGTCTTAATAATTTCCACGGATTTCCATATAGCCAGGATTTCCGCTTGAAAAACGCTACATTCATCCGGAAGTCTGTAGGACACTCTTATATTGTTGTCTCCCAAATAAACCCCGGCACCTGTGCCAGAGTCCATCTTAGATCCGTCAGTAAAAACTGCACACCCCTCAAACAGTACTTCGGATCCTTCCCACTCATCCCTACTAGGAATCACTATTGAAGGTGTTACTCCGAAGTCCAGGGTCGTAACCAAATGATCAGAAATACCCTCCGTACTTCCCTCAATTCCTGTTAGACCTGCCTCGTACAGTATTCTAGTGTGGCCTACCCGCTTTGGTCTTACTAGAGCTGATTCAAACAGTCTGAATAAGTTCCTAGCTGCTACACTCTCAATATATTTCTTAATTGGGAGCAGATTCAGAATAATATCCAATGCTGCTTGCGGTGTACTGCCCCTGGCACCTGTTATGCCGATAGAAGCACACCTTTGAGCCTTACTGAGTATTAATCTGTAGCTGCATTTCCTCATTCCTACCCACCACACAGTACAACCATAGGTAATGATGGGCCTTACTACCGACGTGTAAATCCAATTTACCATGTCCGGTCGCAAACCCCAATTCTTACCAATGGAGTTTCTGCACGTGTAATAGACATTGAGCCCCTTTTTAAGCCGTTCCTGTATATTCTTCTTCCAAGACAATTTTTGGTCGAGGAAGGTGACTAGATACTTGGCTCCCTCTGATAATTTCAGTTCAATGCTGTCTAATCTCGGCAAGCTAAAACTCTCAACTTTATATTTCCTAGTGAAAAGTACTAGCTCCGTCTTAGATGGATTCACACCCAACCCATTCCTGTTTGCCCAGGTTGATAGATCACTTAGTGCTGACTGCATGACCTCACTTATCGTCGGGAGAAATTTACCTTTGACCAGTAGCACCACGTCATCCGCATAAGCGACTATCTTCCTACCTTTAGATTCAAAGATCCTTAGGATAGAGTTGACCGCCAGTAACCATAGTAGGGGAGATAACACTCCTCCTTGTGGTGTACCCCTGGTAACTCGTTTACGAATCCTATCATCCCCTAAGGTTGAGTTGATAATTCTGCTATCAAGCATCGATACTATCCAACTCACTAGGAAATCCTGAACTCCGAGTACGACTAACGACTCTCTGATGGCCTCTATTTTAATGTTGTTAAAGGCGCCCTCTATGTCTAGAAACGCGACTAGAGTATATTCCCTATGCTCTAGACCGTGCTCAATACAACCAACCACCTCATGTAACGCACTCTCAACCGACTTACCCTTTAGGTAGGCATGTTGAGCATTGCTAATAAGACGGGTATCTATATTGCTCCTGATATAAAGATCTATCAGTCGTTCTAAAGTCTTCAGTAAAAATATAAGCTGATAGGCCTGAAATCCTTAGGTTTCGAGTGGCATGCCCTACCGGCCTTAGGAATAAAGATTACCCTAACCTCTCTCCACCTTCTTGGAAGGTATCCCGTGAGGAGACACCTCTTGAAAATATCAGCTAGAAGTGCCAATGCGTCTTCAGGAATATTAGAGAGCATGGCCGGAAAAACACCATCCGGACCCGGTGATTTATATGGGTCAAAAGTGTTCACCGCCCAGCCCAGTTTGTCCCTAGTGACTATTTCATCAATATGACCAGATGAATAACTAGAAGCCCCAGGTCCTAGGACCCCCTGACTTGAGTCCCTATCATCTATATCAGCACAACCTGGGAAGTGAGTTTCCATAAGCAAAGAGAGTGTCTCTGAGCTGGACTCCGTCCACGAGTTGTCTTCACGCTGAATGTAACCTAAGGCCTTGGGGTCTTTGGCTAAAATTCTACGGAACCTAGACATCTCATTTACGTTGCCAACAGATTCACAGTAGTTCCTCCATGATATCTGTTTTGCTCTTTTGATCTCTCCCTTATACTTATTGAAACTCACTTTGTAGTTGTTCCAATCTTCTGGAAGTCTAGTAAGCTTTGCCTTATTAAACAACCTTCTAACCGTCGACCTTTGATCACGTAGTTCCCTGGTTCACCACTTAGGTTGCTTATGTCTACCCGGAAATCTCAACGGGCATTATAGCTCATAGCTCTCCGTTAACACACATTGGTAAATTTGTCTACAACCTTATCCAATTCGAGGGACCGCAGAATATTTATATCCATCTGCGAAAATCCTGACCGGACCCTGTTGTAGAATTTTATCCAGTCGGTTTTCCTACGATCCCTAAAGGGTTCCTGCTTGGATTTACTCAAATTCACTGTGAAGGTAATCCGGCTAAGGTCAGAGAACGAATAGTCGGTATGCACCCTCCAATCCCTAATGAGATCCTCATTTTGGTTAGTAAGGGTAATATCAATAACTGTTTCCGTATCTCTATTCCTAAACGTTGGCATATTGCCCCTATTACAGATAATAAGATTCCATGCAGTAATGAAATTAAACACTAACTCACCTCTTTTATTTATGTCAGCACTGCCCCATTGACTGTGATGTGCGTTTGCATCACAGCCTAGTAACAGGATAGCGCCCTTCCGCTTTGCATACGCCGTCAGCTCCATCACCTCTACTCCAGGCGGCTCTATAGCTTCATACGGCATATACACTGAGGCCACCGAGAGCAACCGCTCACCCTTGACCTCTCTGTTTATAACGGTTAGATCACCGCTCCTAAAAGAATGAGATATTAGAAAATTAAGTTCATTCTTTGCCAATATACAAGTTCTAACCTTATCCTCAGTGGACGGGACGAACAAAGTATATCCCGTGATCGCTAATCCACAAACCCTTAAAAATTCAAAGGAATTTTTATTGCCACAGTTGACAATCTTGATGCCCCTAGTCCAGTCTGCACCCTTGAAGGATACGTCATCTGGGCTACCACTGTATGCAGCGATTTCGTCCAGGAACCTGCCCTCGACCAGCTGCCAAAGCTCGGGACTGATCTTCCCATCCGGATCAGACCGATCTATAACAGCCGGTCGAAAGTTTCCATCCAGGCTCGTGGATTTCTTCATCTTCTTCGTTGATGAGGTCGGCTGATCATCCCCAGATCTAGCTCTTTTAATGGTCCCCTTTTGAGGCTCATTAGAGGTGCTAGCCGGGTTTCTACCAGCCGTACTCAGCGACGAAGATTTTCTGGGCCCCTTTAGCTTGGAGTTCTGGCCACCTCCAGACACGGTTCTCCTAATGGCCCCCTTTTGAGGACCCTTAGGAGAAGCAGCTGGAGGTTTCCCTTCCCTCTTCGCCCCTGGAACCACTTTGGGTGATGTTTTGCTGCCACCTGCAGCTCCCGCCGAGGCCCTGAGCGCTCCGGCAGCAACAACACCATCTACCTTTTTGTTTTCGTCACGACAAGCAGCCGATGTTGAAGGCCCCACACCCTTGTGAGTGCATACCTGGCCATCATCATTACCTGCTTGCCGTTCGGCAGCAACAACACCATCCTCCTTTTTGTTTTCGTCACGACAAGCAGCCGATGTTGAAGGCCCCACACCCTTGTGAGTGCATACCTGGCCATCATCATTACCTGCTTGCCGTTCCTTAGAAGGCCACCCCAAGACAACACTAACAGGACCATAGATTCTTTCAAATCTAGCTACGTCATGCTTGTGCTTCTTGACGAGGTACTTCTCCTTTGATGAGAACGACGCCGGATCTCTCTGCTCCATCTTAGCCAGAAAGGCCAGAGATTTCCGGGTGCCGTTCTTTGCCCTATCCTCTTTTGTTCGACCAGCATTAGCAAGATCTCGTGGAGGGGCTCTAGGCAACTCCTCCACGGCGGCTTGCCGAACGAGATTGGTGTTCTTTACGCCATGTGGACGACCTTCTTCTGAGATGCTACATTGGTCTTCCTTGGCCACGTCAGTAGGAGGGGATGATTCTGTCATCCGACCGTGAGCAGACACCACAGTGGTGTTATGTTCCCCGTCGGATGACAGATCCATCTCCCCGAACTTCTGTGTGGCGCCGGATTCTCCAAAGGAGTCCTTCGACAACTCTAGAAGGTCGTCCTCATTACAGTCCGTTAGAATCTGTTCTTCATGCTTCAAGATCCTAGCATGAATGTCAGTCAGTGTCAGTCCTCCGTCAAAAGATGGTTCTGTATCCCCACCATCCTCACTAGTCCGGTCCCTGAAAGCCGTAGTGTCTAGCTCTACTATCCTTTCGTCACATTGTACGTCTTTTCTGTCCGCTACTTCCTCTCCTTTTTTTTTGTTTAAATTTTTTGGCTCAATTTTGATCCCACGAATATGCTCGTTCGGACGGACCATCCACGCAGTGACGGCATACGTGGACTAGGCAACTATCTTACAACAGCGTTTTACCCTGACGCTGAGGGGAGCTGTTAACGACTAATTTATTTACGCACTAATTAGCCATTCAGGACCTCGGCACTGCTTCCAACCACCTTGACCTTAAAAGTGCTTATATAACGTAATACCCTAATAGTAAAGCTCTTATCAATCAAGAGCGAACCTGCAATGGGCAATCACGTATCATCTATGGCATGATAATAAAGCGACAAGCTATGTAAACCGCTTATTGCTACAGCCATAACATGACAGGATGAGTTATACACCCCTTTATAAGCCAAAACCCACCGCGAGTAGAGGTTTGAAGCCAATAAACTCAGAAGGCCCTGACAACACAGTGTACGTAAGCCCTCGCATCGCGACAAGATTGTTACCCAGGCGAAGGTAAATACACATAACATTGTCAAAAGAAAATTTAAAAATATTAAATTAATTAAACATGCGAAATAAACCAAATTAATTTCTTTGAATTTTCAATTCTTTTATTTTCTTTTTCCCACATTTTAAACTAATAAATAAATTGTTTTAATTAAAATTTAATTTTTTTTTTGTTTTTGTAAACACCTGTTTGTTTTTGATTTCAGTGATACCACTTTATCGCTTTTTATGCTAAAATCGTTTGAATTTTTGTTTATATGTTGAAATAAACAATTGGCAACACTAAAATTTCTTACAACATTCAAAAAACATATGAAAAATTGTCGTATGAGTTGCATAGAGCTTTTGCATAGAAAATACCAACAACATTGTTAAGACTATTGTAGCAGCTGCTGACATCGATTGTAACTAGAGATACAAGCAAAATTTTGCATTCATCTGCATCTACTCCTAAAAAAGCAGATTGGTGTACGTTTAGGGTGTAAAAATGTGTAAAAAAGATGATTTTGCTGCCTTCTTGGTCCTTTTAACTTTTTAAACCTTTCACGCACATCCATGTGAATATATAGGGTAAAATTTGCCGGAGTAGCAATAGGGAGCATGACATTAAATGCATAAATTCGAATATTTATGAAATTATTACAGCTTAACTCCTCAAATTTTACATAACAACCACAAAGTATACATAGATGTCACTTTTGACAATTGAAAAAGTCTAAAATCAGCTTTTGTTTGATTTTGAAATTGTTTGGTGAGAAGAGGTTTATAAAATACAGCTAAAAAATCATTGAATTCATTTTGTGCGAAAGAGAGGGAAATAGCTTTTTGCTCGTGACGTCTCTGTATACCCTGTGATAACAACTCCAACATCCATGTGTATCAGTGTTGCCACTTCATGTGTAATTACACATATTGTGTGTAATTTTATTTCCATGTGTAGCCTATGTGTAATTGATCTCATATGTAAATTAAGTGTAATTTAAAATCTCATTGTATTTACATAAGTATTACTTTTTTATATCAAAACGATCCACACACATACATAGAAATTTATTTTCCCTTTGAAACACTTAAGTAAAAAGTGTCCGTTCTTTTCTTGAGATTTTTTGAAAGCCGGTTTTTAATACATACATATAGTGTCTCTCATAAGTATTCGGATTTAGATATAGTATGAAAAGAAACCAAATTTAATAACATATTTTGTATGCAAAATTAATAAAGTAATTTGTTAAATTGTTTAGACTGTCCTTACCTTTGATATAACGCTTTTGAAAACTTTAAAAATTCACATTTACTTAAATTAGCCTTATTTAAAAAAAGTCCATAAAATTACCTCACAAAAGTATACGAATTTTTCTGTATTTCATATTTGACTATATTACATATATTACACAAAAATTAGAATCGAATGTTTTTTTGCTACAAATTGTTTTAAGGGGTAACTATCAACCGAATGGATATATTTTTGGACCATTTGGTCCACAATTTTGGGGAATTTGTAACATCTTTTCATGTAATATCATTAAAATGGCGATTTTTTGCAATATTTGTATTTTTTCTCTTTTTTCCAAGAGATAAAACCAAAATTTGTTATTGGCCTAAAGTTTTTAAATTAAAAAATTCTTTAGAAGAATGTTTCCCAATCTACAAAAAGTAATTCACTTTATTTTAATATTACCTTTTTCAAATGCTTCTGCTGAAAGAATTTTTAGTAATTTGAAAAATTGCAAAACTGATTTAAGAAATGAATGTTTTGTGAAACAATTGCATACATTTTTTACTAATGAAGGAATTTTAAGAAACGGTAAAGAAAACTATGAACCTAGTCAAGCAATTATCAAAAAGAATTGGAAATAGTGATCTCAGTTATAACTATATATGTATATATAGAGATATTTTAATTATCTAATTTTATATTTTTTTTATAAATGAATCTAATTTTATATTTTTTTTATAAATGAATTAATTATAATTATTTAAATATTCGTATAGAAAAATATATATATGATTTATTTTTGTTTCATTGTTTTTTTGTGTTTAAATAAAAATTAAAAAAGGGCATGTGTAATTTTTTTAAATGTGTAATTTAGGAGTCGATCAAGTGTAGTGTGACGACAAAAGTCGGAACCCTCGTTTTTGCCTACATCAAAATGTATTGAATTTCGTATTATGTTGTTATATTATATATTATTATTATTATTATTATTATTATTATTATAATCATTATTATTATGGAATTTTGTTGTGTTTATTGAATTTCATATTATTTTGTTGTGGATTAAACGTTATTTTTTTTAAATAATTAACATTTAAGTAAATATAATGTGTTTTTGTAAGTAACCGTCTGTAAGTGTATACAACGCCATCTAGTTGTCGGTTATAGTATTAAATAATTTTATACGTTTTAAATACAACCCTGCCCATTTAGAAAATTGTAATAATACACAAGTAAATAACTATGGGATCCAGCGTATATAAGGCAGGTAATTTCTAAGTAGAGGGCAGTCTGCTAGCTGGTGGCCAAGCGGTAAGAACAACTGGTGAGGAGATTAAATCTCCCCAATTGTTTAAACTTTTTGGCTATTTTAAGGGAGACTAGTGGGAAACTGGTGGTATGTACAGAGGTAAGACCTCTCTCATAGACCATCGCCTGTAACACTCGAGGTTAGACTTCGATGTTGGGAATTCCTAATAGTACCTGTTAACATAGCCTAGAAAGCATCATCGTGCTAAAGGAGATTATATCACCACACGATATACATTCTTACCGTGCTAACCACTTAACCAGTTATGTTAGTAGTATAAGAGTGATAAATTAATAAATAAACCGAAGATTTATAACGTTTATCGAAAATAAATCTGTGTTTTACTCCTTTTAAAACCGACCCTGGACTCCGCTGAGTCTACCCCAGCAACCAGCGGAAAACCGTGTCGTTACATTGGCGCCCGAGCAGGGACATAAAAGTGTCCAACAACATTAAGTGCTTAACAACCATTAAAATTTATACAACCATGCTGCGAACTTCCTGGGTATACTCCCTAAAACGGGAGGAACTTGTAAACTACCTAACCCAGTTTGGAAAAGATTCTCCAGGAACCGTAGAGGAACTACGCAAAAGATTTGCCAAATTCGTGACTACCGAGCACCCTGAGGAGGAGATGAAAGACCTGTTGGAATTGCAACAGAAACATGAGGCTACAAATAATGCATCGCCAACTATAAGACTTCAGATTCCGTTTCATCCCCCGACCGTATTGCCAGCTTCACCAGTAAAAGAGGAAGTCAGTAACAAAGAAGGAGATTCTACAGCTATAGTCAAGCAAGTACAGCCTGTAAACCAGTTGCATAGTGAAAATCGAGTTGTGGTAATAGATCTGGTCAGAAAATGGGGTCTAAAATATGATGGAGGCAAAGATCCATTAGGCTTTATAGAGCGTGCGGAAGAACTGTCCGATATGTACAACGTTGATTTAGACCATCTACCGCGAGTGATGCCAGAATTTTTTAAAGATAAAGCACTAATTTGGTTTAGAAACAACAACAAACATTGGGAAAGGTGGTCAATGTTTAAAAAAGATTTCTATGCTTTCTTTCTTCCTACACGTTACTTTGAAAAACTAGAGGATGAGATCCGCAAACGTACCCAGCGTTCACGTGAAACATTCAAGGAATACGTGCTTGCTCTTCAAGATTTAATGCGACACTCAAATTTGGCGGAAGATGAAAAAATTGAGAGAATCTTCAGAAACGCCCATCCGGACTACCAATGGTACATTCGAAGAAAGGATTTCAGTACATTAAATGAATTAATGCAGCTAGCAGATGACTTAGAAAGCATTCCTACCCATTCACAACACTGGCGTGGAGAGCATCATCGAATGGTGACCACAAAAATGGACCATGTTGTACGTCAACCAAATCAAGGATGTCATGGAAACAAACATATAAAAAATCAAACACGCTTAATATGGGAAGAAGAAAAACTAGTGGCATATATTTTAATAGAACGTCAGTTAATTAGCTCGATAATCGACACAGGAGCGACTAGAAGCTTCATAACACCAACACAAGTTCGACGTTTATCAGAAAAACCTATCTACGTTCCTATAGATATCGATGTCCTTCTAGCGGATGGAACTCCAAGAGTTATTTCTAGAGCGGCAAGATTTAAGGTCACCTTGGGTAACATCACAAGAGAATGCGAATTTTTAATAATGAAAGAAGCTACAGAAAACATTATCTTAGGGCTGGATCTGCTTCAACGGTTCAATGCCACCTTTAGCTGTGGAGGCCTCATTGTGGAAAAGTGTCAATTAAGCCAGCATCAATCAAGTTATTGTCACAGCAGGCGCATTGAAAAGGTAAGCAGTAGTGTTAAAGTGCATAAAATTCGGAAAATTGAAACAGCAGAAAAGCGAACAGAATTTCCAAACCAGAAACAGGAAATTACACACTTTTTAGAGAAGGAGCTGCCAAAATTCCAAAATATTACTGGACTGTCCAATATCGCAAAACACAAAATAGTGATGAAAGACGACCGCCCAATCAAGATAAGGTATGCCCAACGGAATCCTGCAATGCAAGCCATCATAGATGTTGAGGTAAATAAATTAATTGCTCGCGGGTGTATAGAACCTTCATGTAGCCCATATAGCTTTCCAATCACACTGGTAAAGAAGAAAGACGGAACGTGGCGAACCTGTATGGATTTCCGGCAATTAAATCAACGATCTGTCCCTGATGCCTATCCGTTACCCCGAATTGACGCTATTTTAAATAGACTTCGAAACGCCAAGTTTATAAGCAGTATCGACCAGAAAGATGGCTATTGGCAAATACCCCTGGAAGAAGAAAGTAAAAAATATACTGCCTTTGCTGTATCTGGTCGAGGACTGTACCAATGGCGCGTAATGCCTTTTGGATTACATTCGGCCCCCGCAACATTTCAAAGGGCGTTAGATCAAGTCATAGGGCCGGAAATGGAACCACACGCTTTCGCCTATTTAGATGACATTATTGTGATTGGAACTACTTTTCAAGAACATCTAGAAAACTTAAAAAAGGTCTTTCAGCGTTTAAGGGCAGCAAACCTAAAAATTAATCCGGAAAAGTGTGAATTTTTTAAAACCCAGACAAAATACCTTGGTCATGTCGTTACCAAAGATGGAATTAAGACAGATCCCGGTAAAATAGCAGCAATAAAGGAAATGCCTCCTCCAAAGTGCGTAAAAGAAGTGCGAAGATTTCTTGGAGTAACTTCTTGGTATCGGCGATTTGTGCCGGATTTTGCAACAATTTCAAAACCACTCACCCAACTCCTAAAGAAGGGTAAGCACTGGAAATGGGGAAATGAACAACAGCAGGCGTTTGAGTTACTTAAGCAAAAGCTGACAGAGGCCCCAGTCCTATCCTGCCCTGACTTCACTAAACCGTTCGTGCTGCAAACCGATGCCAGTGACTATGGACTCGGCGCTGTTCTAACACAAACTTTAAACGACACCGAGAAAGTAATAGCATATGCAAGCCGACATTTAAATGGCGCAGAAAAAAACTACTCTGCAACAGAAAAGGAATGTCTGGCTATAGTATGGGGAATACGCAAAATGAGGCCATACTTGGAAGGTTATGAGTTTGTAGTAATAACCGATCACCTGTCATTAAAATGGCTAAACAACATCGAAAATCCAACGGGCAGGCTAGCTCGATGGGCCCTGGAACTGCAACAATATAAATTCGATATTCAATACAGAAGAGGGAAACAAAATGTTGTAGCAGATGCATTATCACGACAGCCTGTGGAAAGCATAAACATGCTCAAAATAGTCAACGACGCTTCGTGTTCATGGCTGAAAGAGAAACTTGAGGAAGTACAAAAGAACCCCGAAAAGTATTCCGATTATTCAATTATCAATAATCAGCTCTACAAACACTTCTCGAGAGATATTAACGATGATGACAACACTCCGTGGAAATTATGTGTAGCAGCCCCACTAAGAGAAAGAGTAATGCAAGAAAATCATGACAATGCAGCCGGCGGCCATTTAGGAATCCGAAAAACTATTATTAAGGTGGCTTCACGTTATTATTGGCCCAAAATGAGCCGGGATATATGCCGATATGTTCGCCGCTGTGAGTCATGCCAAAAATACAAAATATCTCAACAGCCGCCAGCAGGAGAGATGCTCACGCGAATTCCAGAAGAGCCTTGGGCTACAATCTGTGCAGACTTTGTGGGTCCACTCCCTAGGAGTAAACATGGGAACACGATGTTACTTGTATTTTTCGACAATTTCTCCAAATGGTGTGAGTTAATACCTTTACGAAAAGCTACAGCGGAGAGCCTCGTGAAATCTTTTCGGGAACGAATACTGGCCCGTTATGGGGTACCGAAAGTGATAATTACCGATAATGGCACGCAATTTACATCGAAAATTTTTAAGAGGTTTTTGGAAGAGACCGGTGTACATCAACAATTCACCGCTCCTTATACCCCACAAGAAAACCCAACAGAAAGAGCCAACCGAACCATAAAAACAATTATTGCGCAGTTATCAGGTCAAAAACATAACACATGGGACGAGCTATTGCCTGAAATAATGTTGGCTGTTAACACTAGCGTTTCGGAGTCAACGGGATACTCTCCAGCTTACCTTACTCAAGGCCGAGAACCTCGACTTCCAAGAGCCCTTTACGATGAGCTAACCGTGGGTACAGGATCACGAAACAAAAATCCGGAAGAACGAGCCAATGAACTGAAAGAGATCTTCTGTATTGTGCGAAGAAACCTAGAAAAGGCTTCTCAAATCCAGCAACGCCGTTATAATTTACGACGCCGCAGATGGAAACCAAATATTGGTGACCAAGTACTAGTTCGTCAGCATCCTCTCTCGAAGGCAATTGACGGTTTCGCGTCAAAACTCGCGCCAAAATATGGGGGACCTTATGTCATAAAGGGATATGTGTCCCCTGTAATTGTGAAAATCTGTGGAGAGAACGGAGATATTCGCACTGCACATCTCAGTGACATAAAATCTTATTATGATAACGCGACATTCTGACAAATTTAATAAGCCTTAAAATTGATACGGGTGTATTAATTACTTGTTTGTTTTCTTACAGATCTCAAGTGGAAATAAAAAGAAAAAAATGAATGACGATCAACGAAAATTTGAAGATACTCGTCAAAAATTTCGCCAAAATATGGAGAAAGAAAGGGCGAAAATACGAAAAACCATTTTTCTGGAAGATGACAATCTGCCATCTACCAGTAAGGGAGTGCGTAGTCAGCAAAAGCGAAAAGCCTTTTCACGGTCACCAAAGCGGCCGCTCAAACCAAAAAGGACCGCATTCTTTTACAGAATGACTACACAAAAAAGCAACGATCCAGTAATCGTGATCGATGACTCTCCCCCTAAAAACAATTCGGGAAATGTTTCTGATGAGGAAGATAGCCAACCTCCACCACCACCGCCACTAGTCGATTTTTGCTTAACTCCGGATAATATCTGTGAGGAAGAAGTGCCACCACCACCACCATTTATGGATCAAGATTCCAACAAAACTCCGATAAATGTTGTTGAGGATGCTTCCGACCCAACATAATCGCCGTCAGAAATAGGTATTGGTTTAGGAGACGTGGAATACATCCTTAATCAATGTGATCTTCCAAACTTGGAAGAAATCTTTAGAAGATTCTTTGGGGAGAATGACCAAAGCGTTGACATACGTCCAGGGACACCACCATCTCCACTCCCTCCTCGGTCACCATCATCCTTGGATTGGGAAAATGAAAATTATCGTCCACCGACACCACCGCGACGTCGAGGTATTGGATCATGGGAACTCAAAGAAAGTCAATATCGTCATTTGGGATATCAATGCTTTGAAAAAACCTTCAGTGTGAAATTGATGGTTCCAGTAAACAAGCCCACATATGAAATAGGTTACATGGACTTAAGTAAAGAATCTCAAACATCTCCAACGCCAATAGCAAATGAGTTACCCAAAACCCCAAGCCGCGACTGGTTTATACCGCTATCTCCCGGTGCATCCTCACAACACCTTATGATACCCAAAACCCCAGGCCGAGACTGATTTATACCACTACCACCAACACCAATTCATCCCAGTTCATGTGCGTCCGCACAAACTCCACCACTTGTGCACCTATCTCCTAAATTATCAGTAGCATCTTCGGTCAAGTCATATTCCTCACCAAAAAACAAATCCGCGTCACCAACAGCATCTCCGCACTTAATTTTTATAGTATCAAATTATTGAAAACCAGCGTTACCGTATAATGGTGTCCAGGTCAGGCAACGTAAGGATAATATGGCTCAACCCTTGAATCCACGGGGAAGGAAAGGAGGTAATGTGACGACAAAAGTCGGAACCCTCGTTTTTGCCTACATCAAAATGTATTGAATTTCGTATTATGTTGTTATATTATAATTATTATTATTATTATTATTATTATTATTATTATTATTATAATCATTATTATTATGGAATTTTGTTGTGTTTATTGAATTTCATATTATTTTGTTGTGGATTAAACGTTATTTTTTTTAAATAATTAACATTTAAGTAAATATAATGTGTTTTTGTAAGTAACCGTCTGTAAGTGTATACAACGCCATCTAGTTGTCGGTTATAGTATTAAATAATTTTATACGTTTTAAATACAACCCTGCCCATTTAGAAAATTGTAATAATACACAAGTAAATAACTATGGGATCCAGCATATATAAGGCAGGTAATTTCTAAGTAGAGGGCAGTCTGCTAGCTGGTGGCCAAGCGGTAAGAACAACTGGTGAGGAGATTAAATCTCCCCAATTGTTTAAACTTTTTGGCTATTTTAAGGGAGACTAGTGGGAAACTGGTGGTATGTACAGAGGTAAGACCTCTATCATATACCATCGCCTGTAACACTCGAGGTTAGACTTCGATGTTGGGAATTCCTAATAGTACCTGTTAACATAGCCTAGAAAGCATCATCGTGCTAAAGGAGATTATATCTCCACACGATATACATTCTTACCGTGCTAACCACTTAACCAGTTATGTTAGTAGTATAAGAGTGATAAATTAATAAATAAACCGAAGATTTATAACGTTTATCGAAAATAAATCTGTGTTTTACTCCTTTTAAAACCGACCCTGGACTCCGCTGAGTCTACCCCAGCAACCAGCGGAAAAACCGTGTCGTTACAGTAGTTTCTAAATTTTATGGTGGCAACACTGATGTGTATAAAGATTTACAAATTATTTTGCATATTTTTTACATTTATTTGTAATTTTTTATATTTTTCCCGGAATAGCTAAAAAAATAACAAAATAATTATAAAATTTTGAGAAACTATTTTTGTTACCGTATGAAATAAAATTGAAAATATATACTGCTGTGACGCCTATTACAGTTGCTTTGTTTGCAGGTTTGTTGTAAGGTCGCCTACAGAAAATGACTAATGTGCACAGGGATGGCATAATTGGTACGATGGTACTTTTTTGATACTTTTTGATGTGCAAAAGTACTGTGATACTCCCGAGTCTTATTTGATACTTTCATGGCTACAATTTCAATATACGATTATCGTTTAACCGGTAGTAAAACTGTCTGATAAAATATTTTTTTACCCACTCGTGCTGCTTTAGAAGCACGAGTATAGCGATGAAATTCGACATAAAGAAGTTTCATATTAAATAAAATCAATTTTTTTAGGATCGGTCCATAATTGACCTACCCTACCCCACTTATAAGATTCCCTTCAGCAAATGACTTTAACACACATTACCGGCAAAAAATGCGATTACAGCGATAAAATTCGGTATAAGTAAGTTCCTTACGAATCAAAACTTGTCTACCAATTTTTTTAGGATCGGTCCATAATTGACCCTACCCCCCATATAAGGTCCACTTCGGAAAATCAATACAACACTTATTACTGGCTTAAAAATAAGAATATAGCAATGAAATTCGTTACACATTCCGGCAAAAATCTCTCTACTAAATTTCATATGGATCGATCCATAATTGACCCTACTCCCCATATAAGGTCCCCTTCAAAAAATGACCTAAATGCTCATTACTGGCTTAAAAATAAGAATATAGCAATAAAATTCGACACACATAAGTTTCATGCTTGACAAAAGGTCTTTGTTAAATTTTATGTGCATCGGTGCATAATTGACCCTTCAGAATTTAACTTTAACACTCCTTACCGGCCGAAAAATGTGAGTATAGCGATGAAATTCGATATAAGTAAGTCTCTTACGAATCAAAACCTGTCTTCCTATTTTTTTAGGATCAAACAAAAGTTGTAGGAAACAGCTACTAAAGTTATATAGTATTGGAATTCTTTTCATATTATCAGACAAAATTTTAAAATAGTCGAAACCCTGAGACTAAGTTAGACGATTTTATAAGATTAATCAGCGCTGAGAGCGAATATATATAAATATATTTTAGAAATTACAAACTTTTAGCAAATAGAAAAAATATTTTAGTACTTTGAGATCCAAAAAAGTACCCACTGAAATATTTTTTGATACTGAGACAAAATCTCTTTTTCCATCCCTGAACGTGCATAACTAAAATAAAAATGCCAATGTAGCATAAAAATATAATATGATCAAGTTTTATATCAATCGAAATCTCTATATGCCATAAAAGATCCAGCCCCCATATAAGGTCACCTTCAATAATTGATTTTAATGTTTTTTACAGACTTAATAAACTTTAATGTTTTTACAGACTTAAAAATAATAAAATAAGTTTCTTTTGAAACGAAAATATGTCTACCAAAATTTATGACAATCGAAGCATAATTCACCCTAAACGCACAAAAATGGCTTTCAAATGTAGATGTGATTCGACAAAATTTAATTCGACAAAAAAAATTAGGAACTGAAACTTAAAATTATGAGGATCAGTTGGCAAATATAACCCACTTACAGAAAATCAATTTATAGTTAATACATTTGTGAATTGTATGAAAAGCCAATAATCGATTTGCGATTTTTTCGATTAACTATTTTAGTTTCCATTTATAAGTCGATTAATCGATTATTTTGACCGCTTGGGTCTAAATAATGGTGATGGGAGGAGCACGATAGTTAGAACTACCCCTCCCACCAGTCAGACGTCTGTTTCCCATATTGGGTGGTCTTTCAGTATTCGCTCTATCGATTGCTTCTCCTATCACTGAGATAGGGCAATCGATAGAGCTGTCCGACTGAATCCCTAGTGGATTCCAGCACTTAAATGTGCATTTCCTGAAACCCATCAAGCATCTGTTCCCATATAGGCGATTTGATGGTCTGTTTGATCCCAGAGGGATGGCAGTTTTTGTGTAGGCAGTAGGCGAAAAATGCGTAAACCATAACACACCCCCCTCAAATGATGTCAAAGAAAGAAGAATGCCCCTCGTATCCGGTTCGGGGCTTAACAAACTCCGGAGACCCTGTTCCCACGGCGGCGATACCGGGCTGTGGTGAATCGAATGTGACCGGCACCCGAGATAGTCAAATGGTTGCACCAGGCCTGTCTAATTCGCAAGCGTCTGGAGAAACAAAAAATCCGAAGCAGTCGGCCTAAGCTGACTGCTTGAAAACCTATCCCTCCCATCAAACCTTCAGTTGTGGGAAGGTCCCTAGAGGCGAGGTACCTCTGTCCGTCGTAGCAAGTACCTCCGCAGCCGCAAGAGCAGCCCTTGATGATCAAAAGTCAGCCACTTCCCTGTCTTCGGGTAACAAATATGTCTTCCATGTGCCTCCTTGTGCAAAAGAGGAATCGTCGACCCTGATGTCGGGATCCTCATTCGCACTGGAAAAGTCGTCGAACTCGATGTCGGGCTTCTCCAGTGTACCATCAGCAGATCCCCAACGGCACAAAAATCCTTCACGTAGAGCTTTTGCCCACCCGCGTGGCTCCAAGCGCATTTTTGAGCGTCAAGGGGGCAAACCCAACAATGATTTTTCCAAGGACGAGAAATCGTCTCTAGAATGGGTCAAAAACATCCTGGCGAGACAAAAGGACTCAGATCCTCCACCCAACGCAGAAGTGAGTAAGTCTGCTGTGGGGACGCCTAAACGGCAGAGATCCGAGAAAGAGTCCCCTTTTTTGTCGAGTACTCAGCCGACGACTAAACGTCCCAAAAAGACGCAAACTGTCGTCGTTAATAGGCCTTTCAGTGAAGTTGCCAAAAACACACTGGTAAGAACTATTATCGACAGGAGCAACAGTGACGGTGCCATCTCCCATGATAAATGGGGGATCATCCGTCACGGTATGCTTGGGGTGTACTGGAAGATCCTTAAGGATAACGAATGAACGCTCTACGTTACTTTTCAAGCTGGCGTTTCCCTTGGGGTGCTTTGTTGGACGTGGTCCTGGTAGGTGAGATTCCTCGTAGACCGAGATCCATTGCCTCCATCCCAACTCAGCCACACGACCCAGCGGAGATTTTTGCGCTCCTTTGGAGCAGAAAAATTCACCGTCGTTTACGATCCTGACCTGGAAGATGGTGAAGATAACGCAGATTAACCTTTACCACTTTAAGGCAGCATCTGCTGCCCTCCTCTTTCGTCTATCTGAAAGAAGGGAGGAGCTAATCTTGGTCCAAGAACCGTGGACCCACCATGGTAATGTTTGTGGACTGTTTATTAGAGGCTATAAACTTCTATATCCAAACTGCTTTAACATAGGAGCCTTTTTTGGCTAAAAACCATTTAAATATCCTGTCTGTTTACAGCGATGAGGATACTGTTGTGGCTGCCTGCGATTATAGCAACACGAAATTCTGGCACCTCAGCAGCTACATGGCGCACGACCATGGCGATCAGCCTCCAAACCGCATGTTCAGAAATATTGTGCGCGAAGCGGACAGATGGCATATACCGCTAATTATGGGTGCAGATGCCAATGTTCACCACAAGGTCTATGGTAGTATTAAATAAAGGTTTAGAACCAACTTTCGTCGTTGAGAACAAAAAAGAGGTTCTGGATGTTACGGTTGTGAATGCAAATCATATTGATCTAGTTCAGGGGTGGAAGGTCTCAAAGAAGTACAGAAAAAAATGTCAGCATAAATGTTATGAACTGCTTTCATTGATAAAAGTTAATAATATTTATAATAATTTTCTAAATTGAATGAATATTTTAATTTTAATTTTTTCAAACATAATCTAGAAGCCTTGACTAAAAATATTTTATATTTGTTTAAAAACATGTTTGAAATTTTCATAGGAAATTTTTAATTTCTTCATGATTTTTAGATTAAAATCGATAAAATCTGCGCGTAATTGGCGGGATTTTATGAAGAATAGATATTTACTCTGAATGCTGATGTTTCCTTGTTTAAGATATTGTTTTTCAGCATTTCAATTTAAATTTTTTTATTATACAAAATTCGCAAATAAAGGATTATTATCTACTAAATATTTAAACAGATTATTCAATAATAGACTTTGTTAGTATTTTTTCATGCATGTAGCAGAAAAAAGTAAAAATTAAAAAAATCCGTCATGTACCAATTAATAAATTCTATGAACTTTTAATATTTTGAATGAAAATGGTTTGGAATAAAAAGTCATGTTCGATTCATTCAATTTATTACAAAACTCATTCCAGTTATGTATTAATTTCTTCTGTTAGTGTTACTTCTCTGATCATTGTTATGTTTAATTTGAAACAATAGTTCAGACAAAGATTGTGAAACTATTTCTCAATAGGAGAAAGATAAAGGACCTCCCCACAAGTCGACTTTGACTAATATTCTCATTTCTTTACCGAATATCGAGAACATACGGGACATTGAAGTATCCGAATAGGATTTCAAGCTCTATTAGTGTTGTCAAAAAATAGGGCTTGCAAACCGTCAAAAGGTAAATGTAAGGGTAAACCCCCTTGGTAGGATCCTGAAATTGCGAAAACCCGCGGGTTATGTCGCAGATTGTTTAACGAGGCAAAGAGAACTGGTATATGGTCTCTTTAAAAGTCAAATGTTAATGAATTTAAAATTCTGTAGTTCTATAGGAAAGTCGTCTTCGCAAAAGCCTATCCAAATCCCCTTCTGTCCCTAGCTACATACAAAAAGCGGACGGAAAGTGGACTGCAGGTAGTTAGGAGACACTTGAACTTCTCCTGAATACTAATTTTCCCGGTTGCATCGCAACTGATGAATCAATTTTGCAAGATCAGTATGATGTCAACCTTGTCGTCTAAACGGCGAGGTTCTCACGCTATCGGATAACGCAAAATACCTAGGTGTTATTCTCGACAGGAAGTTGTCTTGGGTTTTGAATATTTCCTCCAGACCTTCACGCTATTACGGCATTATATGTCTGTAGGAGGGCGATAGGCCTGAACTGGCTTCCTGTGGATCTCCTTGCTAAACAACTGGCAATGAGCTCAGTAGTCAGATTAAGTATCACAGATGGATATATGGATCCAGACATCATGCAAAGAATGTAGACCTTCTCCCAAATCTACAACTTGTCTCTGACTACTGCATTCCGGTACCGTGTATCACGAGAAAGTCAATGATGAATGCACTATCATACAAGCGGAAATTTCTGCGATTAAAAGGGCATCTTATACCCCATTTACACATACACTAAATCTAATAGATTTCATTTTTTTATAGTATTTCTTGAAATTGTACCCTTCACCATGGTGTGTTAAAACAAAAGTCGGTATCAAAAACTCTTCTTTCAAATCACTTACTTCGGGCTAAACACATTTAATTTCATGTTTCTAGATTCAATATTATAGAAAATTCAAAAAGTACCTTAAAAAAATATCAATAAGTTCACGTTTTCCGGTTCTCACCTAATTCCGGTATGTAAACCTAATATGTTTCTAAGTTCAATATTATAGGAAATTCAAAAAGTACCTTTTGCAGAACGAAAAAGTACCAAAGAAAATTCCCATCGATTTGTTCTCACCTAATCCGGTCTCTTCGTAATTAATTTCATGTTTCTATGTTCATTATTATTGAAAACTCAAAAAGTACCTTTTGAAAAACAAGAGAGTATCAAAAAGTTCATTTTTTCCGATTTTCACCTAATTCCGACTCTACATACTTAATTTCATGTTTCTCGGTTCGTTATTACAGAAAACTCAAAAAGTACCCTTTGAAAAACGAAAAAGTACCAAAAAGTTCTATTTTATGTGTTCTCACCTAATTCCGAATCTACATACTTAATTTTATGTTCCTAGGTTCATTATTATAGAATATTCAAAAAGTACCATTTGAAAAACGAAAAAGTACCAAAAAGTTTCCTTTTATGAGTTCGCACCTAATTCGGCCTTCACATACTTAATTTCACATTTCTAGGTTCAATATATAGAAAATTCAAAAAGTACCTTTTAAAAAACATAAAAGTACCAAAAACTTCACTTTTTCCTGTTCACGTCTGATTCCGACTCAATATACTTAATTTCATGTTTCTAGGTTCAATATTATAGAAAATTCAAAAAGTACCTTTTGTAGAATGAAAAAGTACAAAAAATCGCCTTTGACGTGTTCTCGTCTAATTCGGACTCTACATACTTAATGTTTCATGTTTCTAAGTTCATTATTATAGAAAACTCAAAAAATACCTTTTGAAAAACGAAAAAGCGCCAAAAAGTTCCCATTTTTGGGTTATTATCTAATTCCGAATCTACATACTTAATTTCATGTTCCTAGGTTCAATATTATAAAATATTCAAAAAGTACCTTTTGAAAAACAAAAAAGTACCAAAAAGTTCCCTTTTATGGCCTCTAACTTAATCCAGGCTCCACATACTTAATTTCATGTTTCTAGCCAATAACAATACACTAATGCTGCTCTCGCTCTGCTACTCTTGATCTGCTGCTCTCGCTCTGCCTTGTTTTTATAAATAAAGAACAATAACAAAATTTACCGTATGATTATGTATTTTGTTCTTGTTTTTGCAATTTCTGTTTAAGCATGAATAAAAAATCTCAGTTTTAGATGAAATTTTCAGAGGTTGTCTCGGATTTTTGCTCATATCTACGTTACTTATGGACCGATTTTGCTGATTTAATAGCAATCTTCTCGAAAGCATGTCTAACAGAATTATTGAAGATTCGAATCTCGCCGATATCTGGGATCCTCTAAAAACTGATTTCAACAAACATACAGACAGACGGACATGGCTTAATCAATTCCGCTATCTATAAGTATCCAGAATATATATACTTTATAGGGTCGGAAAATTATATTATAGAAATTTATAATTTATATTATTCAGGAAAATACAGAGTTACATCACTAAAAACTATATTTTGTGTAGATTTTAACGAAATCTAGTTACGAAGTAGATTTTGTTTTGTATGGGAAATCTAGTTAAAATCAACTAGATTTGTCTCGAAATCTCATAATTATTAGATTTTGTGTATGTGTAAATGGGGTATGTTCAAAAATATTTGAACATTGTTTAAAATCTTATTTTGATGCATATGTTTGATCATAAAAGCTATTGATTGATTGAGTTAAAAATAAGTATTTATCGCTTAGTCTTTTATGACAATGCTAGCATTAAGATGCACATTAATTATCTTGTTTATGTAATGCATATACATTATGAGATATAATTAGAAATGGAGCATATTATTATCACTAGCGCACTTGAAAACCCACCCTTAAATGGGAATATGAAATTGATAAGATTAAATGTATAAAAAGAGTGCATGAGGTCTTATCTTAGTTCTAAGTTAGTTTTAAGATTTTGTTTAATAGTTGTTAAGTTTTTAGTTTTATAAATAAATTTAGTGTTATTCAAGATTCGTAAGAGTGCTTTACAGCCACTCGCGATCTTCTAACATTCAGCGGTAATTTTTGTATTTTTATTTGAATACAATTTTTACAGGATATTAGGTACTATCGGATATTCAATAGGGATATCAGAATCTATACTAACAGCCAAGACGCTATCCAATCCCTGATAGGTGTATACTCTGCATCAATACTTGTCCAAGAATGCCGGGCGTCTCCCAACAAGATAGCGAGGCATTCAAGAATTAATCTTTTTTGGCTCCAAGGACACGGGGATATTACTGGCAATATTACTGCTAACATTTTGCCAAAAGCTGGCACTAAGAAAAGCTGGCCATACGGGATATGTACCAATTCTTCGGAGTCCCCTTATCTACCATTAAGAAACTGGTCATTCCAAGTTTGGAAACCATGCAAGACGTATTGGTCTTCCATGCAATGATTTCTGTAGAAGTTGTCAAAATGAGGAAGAAGAGGACACAATTACTCATCTTCTGTTTAACTGCCCGGCCCTTGAAACTATTCGTAATCAGGCAATAGGGTCGGCTTACTATTCTGATCTATCTGATCTATCAACTGTTCAACCTGAAGGTATTCTTGCATTTTTAAGATTGTCGAAATGGGTGTGTAATTAAGCACACACTATGTTTTTTCATATCAACTCTATCTATTTCAGTTTATTCTTCTTTTCTTAATACTATCATTGCTGTCTTTATCGCTTCTCCTCTTTACGCATCATATTTTCTCTTAAGACTTTACAGGGACCAATTTAGACCCAAGTAAAGCTATAATCATTGTAGTGTACAGTCTGCATAACCTAACCTACCCTTCTTAAAATATTTATTGTTATGGGGTTTACTGGTGTCCCTTCGTAAGATGGACAGTTTTTACATATTTAGAAGGAAAATTCACCCAGCTTGAAAAATCATTCTTATATTTTATAATGGTTCCCAAAATATTTTGAGTATTCGTGACTTGTTACAAAAAAAACTCCTTTTTAAATATATTAAAATTTTAAACATTTATCACAAAAGGTCTTTTGAATCAGTGTTTTACAGTGCACTATGTTTCAGACGACCACTTTTTTTGGCCAAAACTAAAAATGTGTCCAAAAAGTATTTTTATGGTGTTCTAGAAGGTGTTTAAATAAATAGACTACAAGTAGCTGTAGTAACGAAAAATAACTACTTTTGTAGTTAAAAATGTTCAAAAACTAGCAGCAAATCATTTACTTACTATTACTACTACTACCTTAAGATTTTGGTAGCAGTAGTTATAGATGTAGCAAAAAAATAAAAATGTTAATAACAGTAGTAGATTCAATGGTATTTAAATATTTTAATGTAGCAGTTGAATACTTCAAATAGTAGCACTAAATTTTTTCTTCAAGTAGCAATAAATGATATTTCAATGAGACTGGATGTACATGTGTCTATAGAATAATGCCTTTAGTAAGGCCCCTATACTGAACATTTTCCTGTTGGGATATGTAAAGATTTCTATTGCTACTTTTCAAAAGTAGCAATAGAAAATTATTTATACTTTAAGCTACTACCCCAATTGTAGTTTATGTTTTATTTAGAACTATTTCTACTGCTACTGATTTATTACTACTGCTATATTTGAGATTTGCTTTTCTATAAGTAGCAAAAACTTAAATTTGAGTTATTAATTAAATTAAGCAATATTATAGTTATAAATTACTATCCAACTTTAAATTTTTATTCTCCAATATTTAACGATATATACTAAATTTTGGAATATTTATAACAAAATGTCAGTTTTCACGAAAATCGCAAAATATTGCAAGTTGGAATAAAATCCCACTATTTCCGACAAACAGATTCTTAAAGTTTCATACTGGGAAGAGGTCAAACTTTTATTAAAAGCTTATATGAAGTTGGTGATCCCAAAGATTTAAGAAGTTATACCAAACATCCATGTTTTACGTACCCCACATTCTTCTTGGGTCAGCTTTTTACTAGTTTACAACGAATTTGCTCATAACATAAAACCTATATGAATTTCTTTATTTTGGCCGTCTAAATCCAAAAAAAAATATTAAAAAATCTATGACGTAGATTTTTTTAATTATTTATAAAGAAAGAAAATGCTTAAAAAGGGTTAAATTACGAGGAAAATATTGGATATTTATAGTTGTAGTTATTTTTTATATAAACAATTTTACTGGTTTTCCATACAAGATTCTATCAATGGATTCCTGCCACGAAAATATTAAAAATTACGTTGCAATAATCTTAAATCTTGGTGAATATATACCATTTTTATCACTCACACTTTTAAGAGTTTTTTAGAAAAAGTATAAATGAGAATGTAAGAAATGAACTATGGGAAGATCCATAAGTTTGTAATTATGGAATAAAATGTCAACATTTTTTTTGAAAATATTTTTTTTAATTTTTAAAAAACGTAACAAAACAATTATTTAAAAATGGGATGAAAAACAAAAAATGGGTTAAGAAAGTCCTAAATCGAATTTTTTCTGAGTTGGTTGTTAGGTTTCTAAAACAGGTGCAATCACCCAAAAACAATTTTCATTTTCAAATATTATTCCAGTGCTACTAAAGAAGGAAGCTTAATAAAAACAACTTTATCTCAAAATTTCGACGAATAGGAAAAAATAAAAATTGTTAATTAACCACCGGACACAGCCCTTTCCCAAAATATATGTTTCATTCCATGAGCAAACAAAATATATTAATTTGTAAGCTTGTGTTATTAAAGCACTTATTTTTTAGCCAACATTAATTTTTTAATTTGTTTTTTTTTTTTGCTTAAGTTGAAAAAAGAATCTTCAAAATCTGTATTCGAAATTACATGTTATTTTTTAATGAAAAAAGCTACTTTAGTGGCTTGTTATTAAAAAGTAATTTAATGTTGATGAAAAAAAATTAAATTTTCTATAGCTCCAAAGTATGGCTTACAATACTGCATTGAAAGATTTGTAAAAATGCGACATAAAAAAATAGTTTTAGCCAAAGAAAGTGGTTGTCTGAACCATAGTGCAGTGTACAAAACTTGATAATGTTGTGCATTTTTTATTTTTATATAAACTTTACATACATATTTTGTTTGGAATATGACAATTATAAGGCCATTATTTATGATTTTTCGCCATTGATGCGGTCTTGTAAATGATAACCTATATATATTGTATCAAAAATATATATGGGCAATTTTGTGTCAAGTGGCCGAATTTAAAAAATCGATTTTTATGAAATTTGCAGCAAGGTTAGTACTATTGTATAGTAGCCAGGCACAAATTTTTAGCTCTATCGGTCAAGAACTGCCGGACTTAGAGTAGTTCGTGGTAAAATGCTGCCATTATGTGAACCTACTTACTCTTTATTTACACAGTTTCGTACATAAACACTTTTATATATCATACGATAGCGCACTTGACTTTATTAACTTTACTTAACGACGTTTTTTATAGATGACTGACTTAGTCTCTTGCCGTCGTTATTTATACGTTGTCATCATCTTCTAAACATTTCCGGGATATTCTAGCGACATCTTCCGGATACTTCGTGTCACATTCTTGAAAGCACTTCTTATATAATGATCACCCTGTGTTTATTTAAAAGCACTCAAACTCAGTGTTGCCATACCAAATGTTACTTTAACAGATAGAAGTTTCCGGATATAGAATGTTTCTAAACAAATGTTGTTTAGAAACATTCATAATGAATCTTGAAACTGGCCGGTAAGAACTGTTTAATTTAAATGCAAATACAATTTCGTAACACTGTCCCCGCTTAAGCCTCTAAAACTGCCTCTTTTAATTCCTTTAACTCGGTTACTATATTTCCCTTTTCAACGACAACCTCGACATTTCGCACCTTTCATATTTCAGGATTTGAAATTATTTTCGCCGTTTCTTATGCCAGCGCAAAAGAGACGGTTTCAGCGAATGATGACTTTGGTGTGGCACAAACGGCATGTTTTATCTTAGGATCGCGAATGTCATTTACAAATTCCTCTATCTTGAAAATGTCTAAAAACGGGTGGTGTTCTCATAGATAAGAAAGCTGTTACAAGCACTCGATTTCCAATGCAAAGTCTTGTAGTGTCTCATTGGCCTTCTGCACTCTACCACGCAATTGCATTCGGTATAATTCCTTTTTATGTTCTCCACCGTATTTGCGTTGTAGTGCCTCCATTATATCATCGTAATTATTTCTGCTGCTCACTGGTAAGCTTTCAAGAACTACAGAAGCATTTTCTTTTAAGGTCAAGATCAACTCTAAAGCTTTTTCTTCATTGTTCCACATGTTTCTGATGGCAACTGTATAAAACTGGAACTTGAACACATTGAAAGGTGAAGTGCCATCACCTTGGGGCCTTTATTCTACTTGAGGTTTCTCGAATAATTCGTACCGCTCCTTATTGATATTGCAGATTAGTCAGCTTTGATTCTAAATCGGCCACCTTTTTGTCAATGTTTGTTTCTAAGTCGGCCACTTTTTTGTCAATGTTTGTCTCTAAATCGACCACTTTTCTGTCAATGCCATCCACTCTGTTGTTAATAACCTCAGACATTTCTTAAAAATTAGTTTTAAAATCAGCAAAGTTGGCTTTAGATGTTTCTTGAACTTCAGCTTTAAACTCGGCAAGAAGTTTCTTGAACTTCAGTTTTAAACTTAGCAAAGTTGGCTTCAGATGTTTCTTGAACTTCGGCAAATTTCTTCATCATAGCGGCAAACATTGTGTTTAAGTCCATGTTGCTCGTTGTTGAGCGAGTACATATCTCAGTTTCATCTTTGTACTCAAATTCGTAAGTATCGATGTCAATATCACGCCTCTTGAACTCATCTATTAGCCTCTTTTGCAATTCTGCCTTATTACCGGCTGTCGGTAACTCCAACTTACTCAATTCTCTCTTGAGTTGTTCCACTTTTAGTTCTTCGAACTTCATAACTGCCTTTTATTATGCAATCCCACTTCTGGCACCAATTGTAACGTTTTACCTTTTAAAATGTTCGTTTATTTCCCTTTTGAAACAAAACGGATTCTTTTTATTGCAAATAAAAGCGCCAATTAGTTTTTAAATTACAACAACTATTTATTTACACAGATTTGTATACAAACACTTTTATATAATAATACAACTTATATAGTAGACTTTAACACACGATAGAACACTTGACTTTATTAACTCAACTTAATGACGTTTTATAAAAGACTGACTGACTTGGTCTCTTGCCTGCGATATTTATACCTTGTCATGACCAAGGGTGCCCAAGCCCTATGCGCTTGGTACTCTTTTGTTTTTGTTTTTCATTGCAGAGACGTAGATTATGTTTTTGTATATTAAAAAAATTGTTTTAAAAAGCACTTGGAAAAAATTTGTGTTAGTGTTAAATTTCAAACTTACATTATTCGCAAAAAAATTGTTGTACAATAACTCACAATCTACTCTCATATAATTGAAAAGGTTTTAAATACTTTTTTTTATTCATTAAAAAATATATTTTTAAAACAAAAGGGAAAATTATTTTATTTTAACAAAAAATGCAAATCATATTTTTTTTGTCGTGTACGTATGTGAAATGTTTTTTTTCTTTTTCCTTGTATGAATGTGTTGGTTTTTGCAACAAAAAATATTAAATAAAAATATGTTTTTCTTTAAATGTATTAGTATTTACTCTTCCGTAAGAAACTTTTGGGCACTCCTGTTCTAGACATTTCCAGGATAATCTAGCGACATCTTCCGTTGCATTCTTGAAATCACTACTTATATAATGATTACCCGTGTTTATTTAAAAGCACCAGAGATGGAAAAAGAGATTTTGTTTCAGTATCAAAAAATATTTCAGAGAGTACTTCTTTGGATCTCAAAGTACTTAGGTTAGTTTAGGTTGATAGGAGGATGTGTACTACATCAAATCCGAAGAAATGCACCTAGGCCACAATCAGTCCTGTTGTGCGCTCTTTATCATGAAAAAAGGAACTGAATGAATTATTTTTCAAGAAACTCAGTTCCTTGAACGTTATTCCTAAGAATCATCCAATCAGTGTTAGTCAGGAATTTTATTTCCGGAATAACATCACTACCAAGATACTTGGATCTAACTTCTACGAATGCCTGGCAATGGCAAAGAAAGTGCTCCAGAGTTTCACTGTCCTCTCCACATGCTCTACATACGTCTGAATCCGAACGTTCAATTTTGCATAAATGTGATGAGTTTGTCCACTCAGAATACGTACTATCATACTAACTTCAGACTTGCCCATTTTGAGGAGATTTTTCGTCATGCTTTCATCAGGGTACCCCATAGGATTTTCGTGGTGGGATTCTCTAACCCATATTTTTAGTTCAGCTTTTGTTGTGTCGAATGGTTTTGCGTTCGTCAGTTTAACTGCCCTGAGATCCCTTCCATTTAAAGCTATTACATTCGCTCTTTCGTTACCAACTACTCCCGAGTGGGCTGGTACCCATATGATGTTATAAAGTTATAAGTCTCGAAAAGGGACAAAAATTGCGATTTCTCAAAACTCAGGACATAATATCTCAGATTTCAGATGTGATGGAGAAAATATGAAGTAACATTCGAACTCAGCGAATAATCTTATAGAAGCGTCTAACATAGTCTCAGAGTTTCAATTATTTTAACTTTTTGTCTGATAATATTGAAGAGAAACAGCTACTAAAATTATAAAGTACTTTAGTAGCTGTTTCCTTCATCTTTTATTTGATGCATTTTCGAGAATAAGTGACAAAAAAATTTAAAAAGTATTTTAAATTTTAAAGAAACGTTTATCCCCATATTCTAATTCTCTTGTTATTTCAAAACGATTTATTGAAAGTTCCCATACAAAAAAAAAAATATTTTAACAGACAGATTTACTACCGGTTAAACGATAATCGGATATTGAGATTGTAGCCCTGAAAGTATCAAATAAGACTCGGGAGTATCACGGTACTTTTACACATCAAATAGTATCAAAAAAAGTACCATAGTACCAATTTTGCCATCCCTGAAAAGCACTCACACTTGGTGTTGCCATTACCAAATGATACTTTAACAGATAGAAGTTTCCGGATTTTCATAAATTTAAGGGAGTTATAGAAAAATAACTTGTGTAAAATTTAATAATTAAAAATTTGAAACATTACGCTTTTTATTTCGATGAACAAAATTTTCGATTAATCGATGCAGAAAATCGATTTCAGTATAAAATTGGTCGTGTAGAATCGATCACAAAATAATCAATTTTTTACAGCAATCGGTTAATGGTCATAATCGAAGTCGATTTACCACCCTATAATACAACATTCCAAAAGTAATCAATATGACAGAATTATGGTAGAATTAAAAATATACTTTAAATTAGGGAGAACTTGGTCCATAATTAACCCAATCCCACATTTAAGTCCCTATTCCGAAAATTATTAGATTAAAATTATCAATGTCCATATATGTACATATGATTTGACGAATATAACTCTTACTTCTTAATTATTTTAATCATAGAGAAATTACCGCTAAAATAGGAATAATCTGCTTTTAGAGTTTCAAATTTTCATACACTCTAATAATGTTTTCAAAGTTAACCTTTTGGAATATTATTCAATCTCTTTGTGATCCCTTTAATAGATGTTGTTCTGTTTGTCTTTTAAAATTTGGGTTTCTTCAATTCGAATTTTTTAACGTAAAATTCAGAAAAATAAACATGTTTTAGCTTTGTTCCAGAATTTTTTGGCTAAAGAGAATTAATGAATTTTCTCTTCGTACTTGTAAAAAGTACGGGAACAGAAAAAAATGAATATCTCTTGCAATAAATAAAAAATTTCAAACATTCTTTGTTTTCAATGTATTTTTTAAACAAATAAATTATTTGAAATAATTTGTTTGACATTTTTTTTCTATTGCCAGGAAAAAATTTTCTGGCTAAAACCAACAAGTTCCATGATTATTTGTCAATTTTGTTCTATTTTACAATTACTGGTAAAAACCTGCAAATATTACAAGTAAAAGAATACAGCTTTTATATAAAAATAATTTAAAATGCCCATAGCACTTATATTAAGTTACAATTGTATTAAAAAAACGAATAAAAATAATTATTTAATTTATTAGAATAAAATTAAATTCGATTTACTTTCCACTAGATTTGTGTATTCGGGTTTAAAACGACAAAAATTATGCGAATTCGTTTTTAAACGAAAATTACTAGGATTCGGTTTACAGAACAAACAGGATTGTGTAATGAATTTTGTCCTAATTGGTTTTTTATTACTGAATTAATAAAATATCTTTGTTTTAAAGTTATTGATAATTTTCTTAAAGTATTTTCAGACTACAATATTAAGTACTAACACACTTCAAATTAAAAATATTATGAAAATTAGGATTTTCAAAAAATCAATGCGAAAAATACATTATATGTTTACACACTAATATTTGTAATATTTTTTATCCAATTTTTAATTGTTTATGCACTTTTCGTTCTTATTTTTAATGTATTTTACACTTTTTGTTTGATTTTTTATAAATATATACCGAATATAAATACCTGTGAAAATAAAGTTTTTGAATTGTTTTAAAAAATTTATGAATACCGACCATATGCCAAAAAAATCTATAATATTTTTGACAAGTATTAAAACTCGGTATTGTAGTCTGAAAATACCTTTAATGGTATATGCAAAATTGGGACGAACTACGAATTTCCCCTATAAGAAATGAATGACCAAAACTAACACATACAAAATGATTTTACTAACACACATGCAACATTTTTTTTATAGAATTGTCGAAAAAAAATTTAATGGATGATTTCATCAACAATGACAGTGAAATGACCGGTAAAATGACCGTTACTGAACTCAATGTGTGGTATAGGGTTGAATTTGCATATGAAAAAATGAAACAACTACATTTTGATTAAAATGTATTAAAATTTATATTTTGATCAACAATGACAGCCAAATGACCGATCAAATGACTGTCACTGTGTTACAGAGTTGTATTTTTCGTCGTTACAAATTAATTGTTTCTGCGAAAGCCAAAGATCAAGAAGCGAAAAAATAAAAAATTACACAGTCTTTAAATTATTAAAAATAAAGAGAATTATTATAAACTAAATTTTAAAAAAGTTCAGGAAGTGGATCAGAAGATAAACAATTCGGAGTTTAATCAATCAATGGTAACATAAATATGTACTTATGATTTTTATATTTCGATATTTATGAATACTTATGTATTTTTTTACAGACAACTTATTTCCACAAATTAATAGGAGCATCAGAGGACTTAAGATTCTGCGAGATATGTAAAATGGTGAAAAGACTGGTAATTTATGTATATGATTACTATATTAATAAAATTAACAATATATACCTATATATTAAAATATCTATAAAATGTGTTTTATTATAAATTGGTATAGCAGTAAGATTTGACGGATATATTCATCAAGTGTGATTAGTCATAAATGACCGATTAATGCATCATTGTTTTATTTGTTAACTGTGATGGATATATCCATCAAGCATGATTAGTCAGTCATGACTAATATTTATATCATCCATGATTAGTAAACAACAAAAGAGTGAGCAGCTCAAATATATGTTTTAAAGTCGATAGAATTCATAAGTGCGAGGGTGATGCAACATCACATGTACACAAATGTTTCCATCACTTTTTACATATTGCCCTTAAGAAAGTGATGGGAGCTTTGTTCTACGCAATGATGGGTATATTCTCAGTAGTGACAGTCAATTGACCGGTCAAATGACTGTCACTGTTCTTATAGGGTCGTTAAACACTGCGAACTGCTGAAGATTTGGTGTCAGTCGCCGCCGCCGTTAATATTTGTCGACGCCGGTCTCTGCAGACGTTTGACTGGCAACTGTGTCCTAGCCAATTGTTGTTTTAAACTTTTTAAATGATTTTAATATATTAAAAGTATCAAGTATTATGTCATTAAAGAGTTTGTTTTTGTTATTTCAAAAACAATACAGGTTTTGCAGTACCAAATGTAAAGTTGGTTTTCCGGACGGAATTACTCCTGCACTCAGGCCAAAGAAACCTAAATCGAGCAGTGATAATAAAGTAGATATCCTAATGTTGGGTTTATACAAATATAATAAAACAGGTAGAAATAAATAAAATAAACATTTATTTTTAGCAAAATTATTTTTCGGATATTAAGTCTGTTAGAGCTGTTGGAGGAAAAGGTGGAAATGGGTGTATATCATTTTTGCAATTATGGTGCAATGAGCGTGCTGGGCCAGATGGTGGTGATGGTGGAAATGGTGGTCATGTTATTTTCAAGTCATCTAAAGATGTAAGAAATTTAAATCATTTATATAGCACAATTCGAGGAGACGATGGACAATGTGGAAGTCCTAAAGAATGTCATGGAAAAAATGCAAAACACACTATAGTTAAAGTTCCTATTGGCACTATTGTGCGGAATAAAAATGGAGTTATAATTGGAGACTTAGACCGAGAAAACATGATGTTTGTAGCTTCAAGAGGTGGAGCTGGAGGAAAAGGAAATCGATTTTTTACCACAGATAAAGAAAACAGCCCAAAAGTTTGTGAGCATGGTCCACCAGGTGAAGACCTAATGTATATATTGGAAATGCGCAGCATGGCAGATATTGGAATAGTTGGATTTCCCAATGCTGGTAAAAGTACCCTTATAAATGCAATAACTCGAACCCGCTCCAAAGTTGCGCCTTATGCATTTACAACTATACACCCACAAATAGGGATTGTTCAGTATGCAGATCACTTTCAATTGGCCGTTGCGGATTTACCTGGTATCATTCCCGGATCTCACCGCAATAAGGGTCTAGGGTTGCAGTTCCTTAAACACGTAGAGAGATGTTCGTCTTTGATATATCTATTGGATGCAAGTGCAGAAAGCCCTTGGATGCATTATGAAAACTTAAATTTCGAAATGTCCAGTTTTAATAAAAAATTGACAACATATCCAAAAATAATTGTTGCAAACAAAATTGATAGACCCGAAGCCATTAAAAATATATCAGAATTAAAAAGAAGAATAGATGAACCTGTTATCGGCATTAGCGCCAAAGACGGTACAAATTTAGAAAGTCTTCTTTATTTAATGCGACTTACATATGAAAATTACAATTCACATCACTAAAAATGCATTCGGAATAAAAATAACTGATTGCCAAGTATTTCAAAAATTATGAAATTTTATAGTTAGCGCTAGGTTTCTAGATATCGGTCCACAGAAATCTTACTCTCGTTTAAATATAACTGGACATTTCAGAATAACAAGTCTGTCATTCGACGAAGTTAAAAATTGGTATATCCTTAAGTTCTATTTGTCCAAATAAAATTCAACATTGTCTTCTGTAAAAGAGTAAGCCATTTTCTTAATTTTTTGGTCCAAAAATATTCCAAACTTTTAAATTTTTATGTTTACAGCTGGTTTTCCATATTTAAGAGTTCTATGTAAACTTTTAGCGGTTCTATGTTAATATCTATCAGTTTTATATTACGTTAACACTGCTATGTTAAATTTTAACATAGCTTTGTTAGCTTAGAGCTCTGTTAAAATGTGTCTAGGGCAGTGGTGCTCAAACACATACTTCCATAGACAACCATAGTTTTATTTGTGTTGGTAAAGCAGTAGAGAACAGAATTCAATTCAAAATAAAAGCCTAGCTAGCATTTGGAAGATTGTTGGATGATTAATCTGTAAACTGAGTCATTTTTGACTCCTTTTAAATACCTAAAAGTGATTAATAAGTTTAGCGCTTAAAAAATGACTTGAAAATGATCCCCATATATAATTGAAAACTGAATATTTGAAAAACAATAATCCTGGTGTTTAAAATATGATGGTTTAAAAAGCTTATTTTGTGATCATATTTTAAGCAGTTGGAAGATCTTAAATGACTGAAAAACGATTCAAAAATGAGTCGAAACTGAGTCGAAACTGATTAGAAATGGGGCTCAGAAAAGAGTTAGCAAAACATTTTGTATGGCCTAAAATGAGTTGATATAAATCTCATTTCGTTTATAAAATTAAATGTATAAGTATTTGAATTTTTGTGATATTTATATAGTCGATTTTCTGTCAAGGAAATTGAAATTATATTATGCTTTAATTATAATAATTTTATATGTTTAATAAACTTCTACGGAAGATAGTTGGGCGACTAATCACTAAACTAAGTCTAAATAATTCGAATTAATTTTTAAAATTTGATTTATTTGAAAAAACAATAAAATGTATACCAATCATAAATAGGTCATCCAGGTGTTTGGAATATGATTGTTTATAAATTTAGTTTGTAGTTAAATTTCGCGCAGTCGGAAGATCTGTTTTCTGTTGTATTGTATTTGTCTGTAACAAACACAAAAATTACTCAGAAAAGACTTACAAATGACTATAATATGATTCGAAAATAACTCAAAAACGACCAGTTATTTGGCGCATTAATGACTCAAAAAAGATTAACAAATTAGTCATAATTGATCAGAAGTGGGGCTCATAAATGACTCATTTAGAAGAGTCGCGGGTAGGGTACCATTTTCTCCCGACGAATGTATCATTTATGATCAGAAAATGAGCGAATATTCATTTTAATCGTGCAGAAGAGTCATAAATGACTCGAATTTCAAAATATGCTAGCTGGGTATTTATTTTGACACAACCCAAGCACCTTTTAAATAAACAAATAAAAATCAGCTGCCTTAACGATTTCACCTTACTTAGTGCATCCTGACACAGAGTTTTATTAAAAAGTTACAATATTAAATTTGTTCTAATTTTTCAATATCAAAAATTGAAACTCTGTTTGTAAATTAAAATTCAACAACAACAAAAATGAAATGTCAATAATTACAATCCTTAAAAGTGGCCAAAAAGTATGTTAAACATTTGAGGGCTTTGACAAGTTTAAATTTCTCACAAGAGAGTCGAATTCACACGACACTCGTAGATGTGAGAGAGTAATTTTCTGTATATGAGAGTCGGACTACTTGTTATACATACTTTGCTATAAAGTATATGCTGTGAAATATTTATTATGGATTTTGACAGCCAGCGTTAAAATCTAGAACTCCTCTAAATTAAACCTATAGTGTATGTGTATAAACTAAGAGTCAGCAGAATTTTATTACCCTATCACCCTCTGGTCTAGGGTAATAAATTGTTTAATTTATCTTCACACACATGAATTTATTAATAAATTTATCTTGTCATAGGATTATTATTCAATTTACTACGTACCAGTGCTGTAAATGAATCATTCATTTAGTAGAATTTGAATTAATTCTTTTTATATAAAAAATTTATTATTGTTACAATAAGATTAATTAATAAAAATAAAATAATTGAAAAAAATTTGATTCAATTCAAATTAATTTAGTAAAAATAAATTACAATTCATTTCCAATTCAAATGAATTTGTCAAATGAATTGCAACTTGTTTCTAATTCAAATGAGTTTGTTAAATGAATGAGTTTGTCAAAATCATTTCCAATTCATTTGAATTTGAATTAATTTTATATTTATAGTAGAGTATTCAGATATTTGGGTTTTTGTCTTATTTGGTTTATTCGACAAATAATTATTTGGGGTTTTGAAATGGCCGGTTAATAATCGGATAATTCAAAATGATTCGGTTAATCGAATAAAAAGCAAGTGGATGTTTTTTTAATAATATCAATTCTTTTCTGCAATAATTTGTTTTCCTATAACAAACAAAATTATATTTTTTCACTTTTTTAAATTCAATTCTAAAAAGTTTTTTCTTAAATATTAGAAATTATTTTTCTTTTCTTCTATATAAAGAAATTAAGTTTATTAAATTTATGCATTTGAGATTTTTTAAGGAATTCCAGATTTCATACGTTCCAATGAACTAGTGTATAACTATGTATTGCTTAAAAACTTATTAGAAATACTTTAGAAACACAACACTATTCCTTAAACTGGATGTAGAAGTAGAGGCGATATCTTTCATTTCAAGACTTATTTTCAGAAATCTGAAATATTTCTGCATGAACCCATTCTAGAAATTGGTTAATCAAAACAACTTATTACAATGTTTTTGAAATATTGTTATACAATTTTTCCAATAAATATTATTCATTATAGAAAAGTAATTAAGATAAATAGTAAATTTATATATAACTAGCTATACCCAGTGTGCTTCGCTACCCTCATCGTAATGGAATAAAATAAATATCATTATTGTAAATGTATATATATCTGCAATATCAAAAATTCCCCTTTTAGAGAACTCTTTAAATTTGATTTTATGATTCTAGTCTCAATATTACAGAAAATTAAAAAAAACAGTTGAAGAACGAAAAAGTACCAGACAGTGCCTTTTTATATATTTACATTAAATCAGGATGACGCATGTTTAATTTTCAACCAGAAACCAAAAAATCGCATAAAGATTTTTATACAATCAGGAAGCTACATGTTTTTAGGTCCAATATTATAGAAAATTCGAAAGTATTAGTAAAAGAACAAAAAAGTACCAGAGTATGCTTTTTCAATTTTCGTTCAATTGGGATGCTGCGCGTTTAATTTTATGTTTATATATTAAATATTTTAGAAAGCTCTAAAAGTACCAGTGCCAGTGAAGTACGAAAAAGTACCAAAGGACCTATTTTATTTAATTTCATGTTCCTAAGTTCAATATTATAGAAAATTCAAAAAGTACCAGAAAATATTCCAGTTTAAATTTTCATTCACTCAAGTCCCTGATTGATTTTATAGATTCTAATTAACTCCGGGCTCCACATGCTTAATTTCATGTTTCTGTGATCAATATTATAAAAAACAAAAAAAGTACCTTTTGAAGAACGAAAAAGTACCAAAAAGTGCCCTTTTATAGGTTCTCACTTAATCCAGGCTCTAAACGCTTAATTTCATGTTTCTAGGTACAATATTATAGAAAATTTAAAATTTACCTTTTAAAGAACGGAAAAGTACCAAAAAGTTCCCTTTTATAGGTCCTCACTTAATCCGGGCTCTACATGCTTAATTTCACGTTTCTAGGTTCAATATTATACAAAAATCCAAAAAGTACCTTTTGAAGAACGAAAAGGTTTCAAAAAGTCCCCTTTTATATGTTCTCACTTAATACAGGCTCTACATACTTAATTTCATGTTTCTAGGTTCAATATTATAAAAAATTCAAAAAGCACCTTTTAATGAACGAAAAGTCCCCTTTTATATATTTTCATTTACTCCGGGCTCTACATACTTAATTTCATGTTTCTAGGTTCAATATTATAGGAAATTCAAAAAGTACCTTTTGAAGAACGAAAAAGTACCAAAAAGTCCCCTTTTATATATTCTCATTTACTCCGAGATCTACATGCTTAATTTCATTTTTCTAGGTTAAATTTTATAGAAAACTCAAAAAGTACCTTTTGTAGAACGAAAAATTACCAAAAAGACCGCTTTTATAGATTCTCATTTACTACGTGCTCTACATGCTTAATTTCATGTTTCTAGGTTCAATATTATAGAAAATTCAAAAAGTACCAGTCGAAGTACGAAAAAGTACCAAAAAGTCCCCTTTTATAGATTCTCACTTACTCCGGGCTCTACATGCTTAATTTCATGCTTCTAGGTTTAATTTTTAAGAAAACTCAAGAAAATACCTGTGTAGAACGAAAAAGTACCGAAAAATCTCTTTATTATTAATTTCATGTTTTGATTTCAATATCAAAGAAAACTCAAAAACTACCAGATGGAGAATGAAAAAGTACCAAAAAATATCACTTGATACCGGGTTTCCAAATAACACCTCATTAGCATATTTAGTGTTTCTAAATCTAAAAATTTTATCTAAATTGGATCATTGTGTCTGAATAAAATCAAATTTCCAGTTTTTACCCCTTTTGTTACTTTTTTTCTACCCATTAACGAAATATAAATTCTATTCAAAAATGTTGCAACATCGTAGTGGAAGCCCGTTATTACGTATTTATATGTATAAGTTAATAAACCAAAATCAATGTTTTATGAAAAAAGTACCAAAAATACGTACAATTTTCACCCCTTAAACATCCGAATAACTAAAAAGTACTAAATTTATATTTTTACTTTTTCGTCAAGTTATGAAGGAGTCAAAAATATTGTTTGAATGTTCAGTGGTTTAAAAGATACATGGGGTGCAAAAAAAGTACCATAATACAGTTTTTACCCGTTTATTCCCTAAAGGGCCGAAATTGAAAAAAGTACCAGACACCTGTCCGCTTATTTTTTAAATGAACGACGATAAGCTTTAAACTATTTTTGTATCTTTTCTAGTTTAGGAGATATGAGGTTACCGATTTTACCCGTTTTTACCCTTTTTTACCCCCTAAACATTCGAATTTCCAAAAATCCCGTCTTAGTGGATCTATTTGGTGGGAGACCAACCCCCTGTCCAAATTTCAGCTCTTTAGCTTTAACCGTTTAGGCTGTGCGATGATGAATCAGTCAATCAGTCAGTCAGTCAGTCAGTAACGTTAGAATTTTATATATATAGATAAGTAAATTTATTTTAAAAATATTTAATTTTGCATAAGATATTAACAATAAAATTTGTTTAATGATAAGTTTTTCTTAATCGGTTAATTGATATAAATTATTCGGTTTATTCGTTGTTTGAAATTTGGAAATTTTCATATATTTGAGCGATTAATCGTCCAAAATTGATCGATTAACCGATCGACGATTAATCGTTTGAATACCCTAATTTATAGTTTTATTTTTTTTAATAACTATAACATAAACAAAGTATAACAAGTAGTCCGACTCTCATATACAGAGAGTAATTCTCTCACATCGACTCTCTTGTGAGAAATTTAAACTTGTCAAAACCCTCAAATGTTTAACTTCCTTTTTTGGAAACTTTTAAGGATTGTACGCGAAATTACGGTTGTGCACAAAAAATCTGTAATTTTTTAAAATAATTTTATATCACTTTTCTTACAAAATTTTGTTTAATTTTCCTAAACTGGAAAATATATTTTTTTCTAATTATTGACATTTCATTTTTGTTGTTGTTGAATTTTAATTTTCAAACAGAGTTTCAATTTTTGGTAATGAAAATTCGAACAAATTTAAAATTTTAACTTTTTTATAAAACTCTGTGTGTTTGGAATGCACCAATACATATACATTTTTGTTACTAACACATGTTTAGAGTTATGTACTTTTTCACTAACACATGCTTAGAGTTGGGTACTGCTGTCAAAGAGTCGGACTAGTTTGACAATGGATGCCCGTGTCTCACAAAATTTAAAAAAATTATTAATTGCCTCTTAAATATTAAATGTGTTTTGTCGTTAGGAATAATGAAGTTATAACTTCAAGACCACAAAATATATAAGGCATCAAAATAGCATAAGCTAATTTATATCTAATATGACAAGGCAAATACATGTTATTAGAATAAATTATCCACATAAATGATTTATATGAGACTCATAGTTAAGCTGACTATCAATATATATACCTAAACATTTAAGCTTATCCGCAAAGGTAATTCTCTCACCCTCAATAAAAATATTCAAAATATGGCCGGGGTTACCAAAAAGCATTGCGTTAGTTTTAGAGAAATTAACCAATAATGAATTAACAGAAGACCACCGCAGAAAACGCACCAGGCTGTGATTGATATTAGATTCTAAGACATTAATGTTGTCCTTATGAGAGCTAAACAAAAGAAACGCATCATCAGCAAAAACAAACGGTCTACATAGGTTATTTGCAATGTAATTGGGAAGGTCATTAACGTACATAATAAAAAGAAGAGGTCCCAATACCGATCCTTGGGGGACAGCAGAAAACAAAGGCAGAGTATCCGAAAATACACCACAAATAGGAATTGATATCTCCCAGTTAAATATGAATATATTAATAAACACGCCGACTTCGAAAAGTTAAAATGGTCAATCAACTTCCTAATCAAAAACACAAAAATAACCGAATTAAATGCATTCGCAAATAATATGTACCACGACCTCTGATATGGCTGGCAAAATGGAAATAGGTCTTATATCATCTAAATTCCTAACAATATCAGGTTTAGGAATAGGATCAACATGTCCAGTCTTCCAGCCTGCAGGAAAACTGAAGTGAGATATACAAAGAAAAATCGTTTTGATAAACGTAATCGGTATATCATCAGTACCCACAACATCACCCAAAACATCATCTTCCGTCACTCACCTAAATAAAAACGAACCACTAATATTGTCAAAGACAACATTAAAATCAATATCAGTATGATTAACATTAACAAAATGGTTATTAATATCATTACCTTCAAATTCACATGAGAACTCATTGTTACTTGAATAGCTACTGTTCTTCAAAATCTTCCATAGTGCACACGAATCTACCAGAGAACAATATCACAAAGTATTTTACTCTTTCCCTACGAATAACATTCTTAGCTTTATTACGAGACCGGCAATATATTTTCCAGTCACTATCAGACCTAGATTGACGAAAAGCAGAATAGGCAATAACTCGAAGAGATGTCGCCAAAATTACGTTATGAGACTTCATCCAATTGTCAGCTCCACTTTTAATACGCTTTCGAACAATCGGAACAAGATCAAACAAAGATTTAATAAATGAACTTAAAAGAAGCCATTGAAAATCTATATATTTGGAATCAAAAAAACGAAAGAGTGTCAAATTCAAATAAAGACGCCACTATACCATCCCAGTCAACATTATTGCAATTCCTAAACTCAAAAAACAGAGATGAAGGACTAATATTAATATCAAACACAATATAAATTAAAGCATGATGGTATATAGAAGGACAGTAGAACTGATCCGAAAAACTTATCATAGACCTATCGCTCACTAGCCAAAAGTCCAACATAGAAGTAGATCGATGGGCAATGTCAAAATATGTTGGTCTAGAGTTATGAAATACCGACAATTACATCTTAAACACATTGATCTAATCAAACTAGCCTTCGTAACATTAAAAAGGTTGAAGTCACCTACAAACATAATACTATCATATTTAAGAAATATATCTAAATGAAATTCCTCAAAAAAAGCTAGGTCACCATGAGGCAAATAGATAACACGTTCTAATACCACAGTTAATAAATTCAATAAATACCGATTCACAAATATTAGGCTTATAAACCTTAAAAACAATCTTGTATTCCAATTAATTATATTCATAAATAGCAACACCACCTCCGCGAGTGTGTGTTCTATTATTCCTAACCAAGGAATAATCAGGTATACTAAGAGATCGGTTCGAAACATACGGCTTCAACCACGTCTCTGAGAGTGCAATTAAGTCAAATTTATTGTTAACAATGCACTTGAATTCGTCAGATTTAGACGAGTTAACAGATGGTCTAATGCTTTGACAATTAATATGTGCAATTTTTAACAGATTTATATACTTTTGCAGCGACGCTTTAATGAACGAGCTACTACTCGCAACGGGACCAATGTTATTACTTAGAGACATAGTTAAACACATTCAAAAGATAGTATTATATATTTTTACCAAAAGTAAAAATATATAATACTATGCATATACAATTTAATAATAATAAATCTAAAAATTATATTCAATAATTCACACAATATTCACAGCTACAAAAACCAATAAAATGAGATAATATAAAACTATAAAGGTCCTATTCATAATCAAATCTCAAATCTACCTATAACTCACGAACAAATCTCGCATGGATGTTATTTAAATAGACATCAAAAAATATAAAAAGTGACAAAAGTAAAGAATTAAAGTAAATTAAAAAGCACTACTAAAAATAATAATATAAAAGATCAAAGGCTTATTAATTAACTCCTTGCAAAACCATGCCCGTAACGCCTAATAAATTTAAAAATTAGATGATAAATATGTATTAATAAAAGTATGTAAACAGAAATTATTTTAAGTATAACAAATATGTATAATACTTATGCCTTATTCATAAACAAAATTTAATTTTATAAATGGTTTATAAATCAAACTTTGAATGGAAATTTTGTTTTATAAACCTTACACAAAACAAAATGATGTTTATGAGTAAGGCTAAAAGAAAATAAGCTTTAACGGCAACAAAACTATGCCAAAAATTAAAAAAGCTAAAATATTCAAGAAATAATGTCGTTAAAACAAATTTAAGAAAATATATAAGTTATGGAACTACAATCAGGAACTAATATTATTGTTGTATAAGGCAGCCCACTCTTTAACATTATAGATAACATCCTTGCCGTCAACTAATATAATTTTAGTCAAGAGTCACATTAAGAATCTTATATTTGGAAATTATATTTTGTTTATTTAATTTGCGATATAAGTATTTAGCTCTGAAGCAGCAGAGGAATAATGATCATTCAAATATACTGTACCACTGACTTCACCACCCATTATATCACAAAGTTTGAGAGACCTTGTCTTAAAATACTCTTTCGTGATACAGTCCCGGATAGAAATATTATTAAATTTAACCAAAATAAGTTTCTGATTATTCATGTAGCAAACTTGATAGACATCTTGAGAATTAATAGTAATACCAAAAAACATGCATGACAAGACAACATTTGACATAAGGTCATCTAACCCGGCCGGCATACCACTTAATATAATGTCACCACGATTAAGTCGGCGATGTAGAATATCATTTTCTATTTTCAGCTCGGCAATTTTGGTTATGGGGGAGGAAACAACGCTGTTAATCAGTTTGCTACATGCTAAGATATCAGCTTTCACTTCATTGACACAAGTTGATACATCTTTTTTTAAATCTGCAAGAAGTTGAGCCATAGTGGCCTTAAAGGCATCACGGTATTCTTGATTTGTCTTAACAAAGTTATTGAAAATATTGCTCAAAGCATCTGCTTTAATGGAGCCATCATCGTCAGGAACACGAGAATGTGCACATCCAGAAAACGTACAAATTCACATTTAACAAATTCATTTGAATTAGAAACGTATTGCAACTCATCTGACAAATTCATTTAAACTGGAAATTGAATTGCAATTCATTTTTACCAAATTCATTTTAATTTATTTAAATATCATTCAATTCTCATTTTTGTAAAAGAAATTAATTCAAAATTAAGCTAATTCGTAAACGAATTAAAATCAGAAATGAATGATTCATTTACAGCTCTGATATATAAATATATAAAATAATTTTTAGGGAAAAATTTATGCTTGCTAAAATTGAAAACATTTTATTAAAACTCTGTTTAGTTTTAATAAAAAGAAAACGAATAAAGTTAGTTTATTTCAGACTTTCATTCATATAGAAATTACAACAGATCTTATATAAAGAAATATGATATTGCATATTTTTGGTTTTTAATAATTTTATTAAAAAAATTCTAATTTCCAAAAAATCCTGTATTTTCGAATGCTTTCTTTTGCTTGACGATTTTCCTTTTTATAACCTACACCACTTTAGTGGGGAGGGTATATTGGGTTTGTGCTGATGTATGTAACGCACAATAATATTGGTCCAATACCCACCTTAAAGTATACCAATCGGCTTAGAATAATTTTCTGAGTCGATGATCTTCTATTGTCCCAGGCACGAACCCTATTGAAAATGGTTAAGATCGGTCCATTATATCACCTACCGTAGGCGAAGCCTAGTAAAAATGATTAACATCGGTCCATTATTTCACCTAGTCGCCTCGCGCGACTTTAACATCTTACTTAATTTCCATGTTATTAACTTTTTAAATCACAATTTTGAAAATCTAAAAACGCAGTTTAATAACATAAACGATAATGTATGTTCCCCACAGGTTTTCATTTTGCGAGGTCGAAGAATATGGTCATAGTGATCACATCCCTCTAAGAACTCATATATGAAAAAATCAGATTTTCAAAAAATCTTATAAATTTCCACAAACTAAATTTGAAAAAACTAAAAAGGCAGTTAGATAGCATAAACTATTGGTTATGCTCCCCACTGGTTTTCATTCTCCGAGGTCGAAGGATATGGTTATATTGTGATCACATCTCTCCAAGAACTCGTATATAAAAAAACTACATTTTAAAAAAATCGTATAAATTTCCACAAAATAAATTTGGAAAATCTAAAAACGCAGTTTTATGACATAAACGATAATGTATGTTCCCCACAGGTTTTCATTTATTGATATGGTCATAGTGATCACATCCCTCCAAGAGCTCATATATGAAGAAATTACATTTTCAAAAAATCTTATAAATTTCTACAAAATAAATTTGGAAAAACTAAAAACGCAGTTAGATATTGGATATGCTGTCATGTTTCACACCAAGATTTAAAATTTCTTAAAAAAATTAACATTTTTCTCATCAACCAACATATATTGCCAGATTAAATTAAATCTTTTGGTGTCATTTTCGCTATTACTTCCACATTGTCAACTTTAGTACTTGTGCAGGGCTAAGGCTATAGTGAAAACCATATAGTAGTATATAGGCGAAACTAATTGTCAAGGACCTAAGTCCCCTGTCAAAGACCTAACTGGTGAGAATGTATTAGTAGAAGCACAAAAATAAACACAGTTGTTCAAAAGGTCTAAATAAAAAACGTATTTTTTTGACGTTATTTTTTTGTGTGTTATTAATGGAATTTTATATGGCAGTGAATGAAAATATTAGTTATTTTTTTTTTTTGAAAAGATATTTTATCTCAAAACATATTATAAAAACGTATTTTGAAAAATGAAACAAAATATGTAAAATATTTTTTTAATTTTCAATACTAAAATATACAACTTTTCAGTTTTAATATTTTTTTTTTTTCGTTTATAAAATATAAATTATTTTCGGGGTTTTAAATAAATGAAACGTGTTGAAAAAATAATAAACATTATGTTTAAGTGATAAGAAAAACTAATAAGTGCTAATATCCTCGCAATTTTGCGAAAAAAAAATTGAAGTTTAGTGAGTGCGTTTAGTTCCCACAAGTTTGTTTTATTCTCTCAGAGCTCGTCTGTGTGCAGAGAATAAAAATTTTTGTTTGAAAACTGCTTCAGTTTCGCCTATATGTACTACTATATGGTGAAAACGATAAAATATAAATTTCGTACCAGTGTATCTGAAAAACAATATTAATCTGCTGTTTCTTTCCCGTAGAACAAGGTGTTATTGCCTACTGTTAGTTTACCTTCCCCTAATCAATGGTAGCTATTGAAAATCCAAAAACTACCTCTTAAATGTATCATTAAATGTAGGGATCGAGTACCTTTATAGCCGGTTTAACTTTTTAGCAAGGCATATTTAAGTTCAAGTATATATTCAATTATTGTCGTGGATTCTAAATATTTCACAATTCTGGTGACTTATGCCATTAGGTTAAGTTCGAATCTGCCATTTAATGTTTTGATATGTTGATTTTAAATGATTATAATATTAATTAAATGTACTTAAATACCTAGCAAAAAAGAACATTCAAAAAAGCGAAAGAGAAGTAGAATTTACTCCATGGAAGTACTGAAAAAGACCTGAAGAAGTTATGATTTTAACACAGGCTTGTCATAAGGGGATGTCCTTTTTATTTGTTTACAAATTCACTACATCTGAAGTCATTCTCAGGAAGTAAGTTTTATGTTCTTTTTTTGAAATTATAAAGAAGTGAAATTTATTTTTGTTGGGTATAGTTGCATTTAATTTACACGATGATTTTTCTCATGTTTGGCCAGACGTCCGTTTTTATGCTTGTCGATGGTTGGTGGTGAGCGGGATAGAGAAGAATGAGGGGTAAGAAAAACATGATTTATGATTTTCATTATTGTTTTTGACATTTCTCTTTACACTCATTCGCACTATAAAAATAATTATGTTTTTTTTTTAAATAAAAATATTAAAATTTGCATAAAAAATTAACATTGTTATTCATTATTATTTCCTTTTGGTTGCGCAAATCGATCGTACTGTATATTGATTAATTTTCATAAAATTGACATATCTTGCGAATTAAGTATCAAATGACCATAATTGATAACTAATTTTAGGCTTAAAGTAATACAGTAATAAATGTTTAAAGTAAAATCTGGTAAATTACTAAATATCAAGGTTTTCTCAAAAATCTTAAAAGTCTAATTAGGGGTAAGTTAATTAAATTTGGAATGAGTTATTGGCCGAAAAAAAACTCCAAATCGATCTTATCTCAATTAAAAACAGCTAGATGCCTCAGCTACCTTGTAGTTTCTTTAGAACTTTTCTAGGATGGTGTCCTTTTTCGTCCAAGAGTAGTAATAAATCCACTACAGACTCACATTTGGCGTTGCATGCCCAAAACATGCGCAGTAAAAAAGTTATTTAAAGATAAAAACTGGCAAAAAAATCTATCTCAAATACAAAAAACGAATTTATGTTTTTTTTTTCTAGAATAAAAAAAACTGAAGTTATCAACCGCTATTAGTATCAAAACAATCATATTCAATCAAAACTAACTACAACAATTTTTACTTATCTTGTATTTTCGGCTTTACAGCCTTACAGCATAAAAGTGAATTTTGTTGATGATTATTGTAGATGTAGATTATATGATTTTGATTTAGACCATTGTAGGACAAATGTATATTATTGTAAAGTACTGTATATGTAGAGTATTTGTGGGATATGTTAGTTTTAGCTTATGATCGAATATTGTAGAATTAGATTATTTGTAGAATGGCATGGATGATTTATATTGTAGAATATGGTAGAAAACTGTGGATTGTTTGTAGAATATTAACAATGCAGTTTATTGTAAAATATTGTAGAGTATTGTAAATGTAGACTAATTGTAGAAGATGAAGAATACTGAATTTTTGTAGAATTAGACTATTGTAAATGAGAACTTGTGCGCTGTTGAGTTCACTTGTGTTGGTGTGTACTGTGGTTAAAGACTGTTCTGTTTTTTTCGTTGATTCTATATCGGTACGTTAACGCATGAGGACGCTGGTGTTTAACTTGTTCGCTGGTGTCTCAACACTTCATGCGCCATGACGTCACAGCTTGTTACGTTTTTGGCAGCTATGGAACTCACTGAATTATGATATAAATGGAAGATATGCTCAGATCTCAGTACTGTTCAAATTGTTTTCGTTGTCAGAAACGATAGTTTCTGGTGTTCCAAATTTATTAAAAAAACCTCAGCAATTTGAAATTTTACAAAATTTTTGGTGCTAGCTTTAGGCAATGCCTTTAGAAACACAAACTTGGTCAAATGTTCTAAGACAATAAATACTATGTAAACGTTTCCGTTTTTCGACCGCGGGTACGGACCGAGAAAATAAATCCATAAAGAGTCTTACCGACGCCCTCCATGAGAAGCTTGCGGGTAATCATGAGATACTCTTATGATGTCCTTTGTCAGATATAGCGGTACCCATAATTTCCACGCGAAATCATCGTTCGTTGATATACCGTCATAAAGCTTAGTACGTTTATAAACTAACCCATCGACGACTCTCAGATCGGGCAATTATTCGGCATTTTTCTCGACTGTGTATATGAGGTTACGATAATCTTCTGAAGTTTGGTCAATGTGCCTAGGTACGTTTAACGAGATTTCGCCCATTTCATAGCGAGAAAGGGTATTAGATATTACAATCTACTTCCCCTGCTGTGTTCAATCGTAAAATCGTAAGATTGCAGATGTAGGCTCCATCTAGCTTAACGACCTGTCAAATCTTTATGACTCATGAACCATTTCAGACTACTGTTGTCCGTATTGACGGTAAAAGGCATAAACTCTATGTAGAGCCTAAACCTCTTAAACACCAAGACTACAGTTTGTGTGAAAAGTAGGCTATTGGATGCTCTCCATTGTAATCATCCTTTTGAAAAAACACTGTCCCAATACTTACGTTAGACGCATCGTCTTGAACGAAGAATTGCTTGTTGAAGTCAGGGTGCTTAAGGAGTGGGCTCTATAGACTTAAATGAATTATAATGTTATACACAACTATATTTTTTTATAAATTTATAAACAAAATATTAAGAAACAATTGTGTTTTAAAAAGAGGAAATTAGAATAATAATTAGAAAAAATTTGACAAACAAAAACTGTTAAATAAAAAATGAAAAATTAATTTTTAAATTTTACATAATAGCAAGTAGTATTTCGGGCACTACAATACCCCCTTTCCAGCGAAAGCGATACTTTTATGATTGGAATTACTGGGTGAAAGTGTTTTTATGACAAGTTCAATATCATTTAGATTTTCATTTTCCATGTAAGCTGGCTTTAGACGATCAACAGAAACTGTATCAACTTTATTGTTTATAAGTATTTTGAAATACTTTTCTGTTCGATCAACTACTTTGAAAGGTCTTTTATATTTGCACGTCAGTGGCTGATGAGTTGCTTCATTTCTTACCCAAATATAATTGGATGTTAACAAATCCTTATTAGTAAATGGTTTTTGTCGGTTATGATTTGAAGCGTTTTGAGGTTTGAATTCGCTAACAATTTATTTCAAATGATACAAGAAGTCATTACTGTTTTCTGTTTTAGACGAAGTTTGAAAAAACTCTCCAGGGAGATGGTTAAATTCTCCATATAGCATTTCTGCAGCTGAAGCTTTTATGTCTTCTTTGTGTGAAGCTCGAATTCCAAGTAAAGCAGATGGTAGCATTTTTGTCCATTGAATTTTGTTATGACAAGCAATAGCACATTTTAAAGTACGATGAAAACGTTCTATCATACCATTGGCTTGAGGGTGAAATGACGTAGCATGTTGACATATAGCTCCTACGAATTTACAAAAAATCTATCCTAAATAATCTTGTTAGGACATCCATATCTTGTAATCCAAGATTCGTAAGAAGATCTGCATATGATTTCAGATGTGATATCTTGTAACTATCATTGTAAAAATATAATTACAGGAGGCAAAGGACCAACGATGTCAACATGTACTTCAGAAAATCGATTTGAACTTGGTTTAAATTGTCCAAATGTAAATTTCAAGTATTGAATGGATCTACAAAAAATGTGTACAAATAATACATTTTTGCATTTACTATTTATACATATACAAAAAATAATTTTGAGATTATTGTTGTTGCATTTCTGGAAGTTTTCCGTTATTTTAATGTTGCATAATTATAAAACCAAATCAATAAAAACCAATTATGTAACTTAGTAGGCCAAAAAATTTGGATATAATTGGTCCTAAAATAAAGAAAAAAATTGTGTCTTTGATGTACCATGTAGATTTTTTTCATTCTGACCCTGCAAAAGGTAAAATTTCGGCCATAAAAGACCAACTTTTGAAATTTAGGCAAATTGCTCAGAAATTGAATAGAATTGAGAAAGTTGTTTTTTTTTTTATTTATCGTGATAATTAAGCACAAACCAAGTGATCAGCATGTCAGAAAACTCTTTCCCAGCGAGAAATACCCCATAATATACGCAAAAAGAACAATTCAACTTTGAGTTTAATAAATATAAAAGCTAAGAATTGGCGTTTCAGTGCCTAAAATAACAGTTTGGAGGACAATTTCAGAAATAAATAATTCAAAATAATTAAAAATGATGCAAGTTCCGCGGTTTCTACCCCATCATGTTACTCTAAAGCTCCAGTTCGAAAGAAAACATGCAAGCAAATTACATCCATGTATGACTTTATCTATTATTTTTGTAAATGGGAAAATAACTATAAATTTTACATCAGTTTATATTTTCGAAGGAAAAAATGGAATCCAGATAAAAAATAAGGATATTGGAGAGATATGAGCAAGGATTCAGTACACTTTCCCAAGAGAAATTTTGGCGATGGGTTGCTGATGGTTAGTGCAGCTTTTTGATCCGACGTCTGACTCCAATTCCAATTTCATTTATGTAAAATTAACAGCACGTCCTACGCCAGAACTCTAGAAATTAATTTTGTGCTTTTCATGACACAAAGTCAACAAAAACTAAATTTTCAGCAAGAAAATGCTTTATACCCAACATAAGATTTTTCAAAAACTGGTTTAACACCAAAAATACACCTGCTTTAGAGTGGTCAACAGTGCTAACTAGATGTAAAGTCCACGGAAAGTCTTTAGGGGATACAACCCAATCGAGTTTACTTAGGAAATCAACGTAAAGCCTTAATTTACGAAAAAAATGGAATTTCACAGGAATCATCAAATATTGATCAAAATATAATAAAAACTTTAGTAAAAAGTGTGAATTCTGCAATATTTAATCTTATAAAATAGTCCGAATTACCAAATAATTTTTTAAAATTGTGTTTAATTTTTAAAAAATAATGAAGTGTTTTTATAATTTTGAAACACAGACAAACTTGTTATTTGAAAAATATTAGAAATTACGAAAGAAATGGAGATAAATTGCACATCGATGAAAAGCACGTTCAAAGATGATCATGTTTCCAAAATAATTTATAAAATTTATTAAATATTTTAAAGAAAAATATTATAATAAGAAGTGTTCTTATAATTCTGAAACACACCTTAGTATCGATTTCTTCTATTCTGGATAGAGCATCTGCAACAGTGTTGTTCTCACCAGATATGTGTAGTATTTTTGTGGTGAACTGGCCAATAAAATCTAAGTGGCGGTATTGGCGTGGTGAAGCTTTATTAGGGTTTTGATTAAACTCAAAGGTAAATGTTTGTGGTCGGTGTATAGGGTGAAATCTCGACCTTCAAGCATATAACGGAAGAATAAGTAGCTAAAAGTTCGCGATCGTATATGCTATATTTTACTTCTGCAGGACTTAACTTTTCTGAATAAAAGGCTAGTGGTTGCTATTGTGTATTAACCTTTTGCTCAATAACAGCACCAATTGCCAAATCAGAAGCATCTACATTTAATGCAAGTTCAGCATCTTTAGCTGGATGTGCAAGAAGTGTGGCGTTAGCGATAACTTCTTTACATTTTGTAAAAGAACATTCGGCTTCCTTTGACCACACTATTGGTCTTTTACCTTTTTTCTTAGCAACTTTCTTGTAGGCATTTAAGGGGGCTTGAAAATGAGCTGCATTTGGTATAAATCGACGATAGAAATTAGTCATACAAACAAATCTTCGTAAGTACATTATAGTTTCTGTCTTTTTATAATCCAAGATTACAAATTCGTTTATATGGAATCCCAGAAAATCAATTTCAGGGGATCAAAATTCACATTTAGCAGAATTGATGACAATACCATAATCACGGAAACGAGAAAATATAATTTTAAGATGATCAAGATGTTCATATTCGGTTTTCGATGCGATTAAGACATCATCAATATACACAAAAACAAATTGTAGTCCTCGTAGGATTTCGCCCATTAATCGTTGGAAGCTTTGGAAAGAATTGCGAAGTCCAAATGACATTAATAGGAATTCATAAAGACCAAAAGATGTAATTATAGCCGTTTTACAAACGTCGTCAGGGTGCATTGGTCATATGCTCACACTAAATCTAGTTTCGGGTAATGGTTTCCGCTTTAGCCTGATCAGGTTTTAGTTTTGCCGCCTCCAATTATGTATCCTAGATACCTTAACTCTTTAAAATAACATTTAGATTTAGCTACATTAATGGTCAGATCTTTGTTTGCTAAACAGATAGATACAGGTTTCAACAACTCTAATTGTGTCTCGAGTTCTGAAAATACAATCAAAAGATCGTCTAGGTAGACGAAAACCCTATAATTTTATCCATTAAACGATATAACCTCAATCACATCGAGATCAAGCATGTATGCATTCCTAATTTCGTTTTCCCTATATAACAGGGGAACATTGATCTATTCTAATTGATCAAATCTAATTTTCATCGCTGATTTGGTGTCAGTTTATGAGTCACGACATTTGGGGTACTATCTGCCTCTTCGCTGAGACTAAATCCATTAGTCGTAAGACTCTCGTGGCTGGCAAACATTTTAAAAACCTTCATAAAATCAACCCCCAAGAAGAGCTCTTGATTCAGAGTAGGCACTAAATAGAATGATAACATTTACCGCGTCACGAAACCTGACTTCAGCCCTGACGCGACCTACAATTGGATGACACGTGGCATCCGCGGTTTTAATAATGGTACTGAAATCATGTACATTAAATACCGGATTTTGGCAGCTGGTTCAGAGTTAGGAAAAGGATTGGGTTGTTGCAAAATCGGAGGCTGCATATATTGATATAATCTATCGGCTATGAATATTGCAACGAATTATTTTGTTAAAGAACCAATTGCTGTTGCTGATATGCTGGCGGCTGCTGATATGGTGTTGGTTCTGGTGACTGCTGAATATTAGCCTCTATTATTCTAGAAGCTGCTGGTAATGTTATATTTCAATATCTAATTTTTTATTATAAATAAAATCATCATTTTTTATATATAAATACACGTAGCCAAAACGATTGGGAACATTATCCGGCTATATTACTTGACCGATTTTCTTGATTCTTTTTTGTTTAACACAGATTGGCGAGCCTCACTTCAGAATCTATATATTCAGAATCTATATATCAAAATCGGTTCAGTGTTTTCGAAAATATAAGCGTTTAAAGTTTCTACCAATAAACAATCAAACAAACATGTGCTTGAATTAAAAAATAGAAAACAAAATAAGAATGCAAAACAACAACACTGCATTTTTTTATTTTAGAAAAAAGAGAGGAGATTGTGAAAGCAGGTTACTTCTCTGTTAATGTTTTCTTTTTCTATTTGGCAGTAATATTTCTGTTGTTATTTTTAATACGATTTTTAAAATATTTTGAAAATAAGATTTTATTGTTTTTGCTTAATTGTTAATGTAATAATGATGTATTATGATGTGTGATACAAAAAGATGTTAGTGTTTCACCTGGAAAAACATTGGTGGGACAATAATTCTACATAAATGTTAGTTTTTATGGGTTTTAATGATGGACAAAAACAAAGCCTTTGTAGTGTATGCATATTGTAGAGTACAAATGCATACTCTTAAGTAGTTCAAGTGCAGTCACACATTTGGTTGCATTAAACTATGACAAATTATTACTTTGAATAAAC
>NC_060950.1:49946649-49955682 GCF_022045245.1 Lucilia cuprina | reverse complement strand
AAACATATGTTTGTTCGTATGCTTGTGTAGGCGAGGTGTGTTTCATTTGTATAAATAAAACGTAAGGGTGGCAACGCGAACAACTTGCGTAAATAACATAGCGTAATTTCATTCAAAAATTTAAATTGAAAACTTGCGGGTTTTTTTTATATTAGGGAAAATAACTATACGAATGATACTTCCTAATTTTCATGATGACCTGGTATTTCGGTTGACAAATTGGTAGGAAAATGCTCCTTCCTAGTTGCCCCAAAAATGTAGATAGGATAAAAGGAGCTGGGAAAATAAACGGAAAATCGCGAAAACATAATCTGATGATAGGAATAAATTATTTAAAGAATAAATAAATATATATATCTCGATCAGGAGAAATGACAAGAAAATCCCGCGAATTTGGTAGAGACCGAAAGAGTATTTAAGCCTCTAACAGAAGAAAATTCAGATTATTAGCAAACAGACAGTAGTGAACCATTGGAACATTTGTTAAAGCAAAAACTGAAATTGACTAGTGAAAACCTGTGTGAAAAAAATTGAGCATATTAAAGTTTTTTGCTAGTTTAAACAATATATTTAGATCAAATCGTCTGAAGGTTATAATAAAAGAAAAAAAAAACGTAAGTTAATCCTGAATTCTAAACAAGTGTAGAAGTGTAATTATGTAATTATATTAGGAAATTTAAAGTTTCCTTGTGACTAAAAAATGTTAAATTGTCCAATCTAGCTGGCTATTTTCGGGAAATATTCAAAACTAAACCCGATGTGTTGATGTACTCATCCCCAAACCACACAGGATAAAGAGCCAGGTAACCCCTTAAATGTTATTGTTATGAGAAGTCATGAAAACCTACCCTTAAAAGCTTGAAAAGAATAATATTAGTCTCCAAAAATAAAGTGATACATAGTGCTGTGGGTTCAGAGTTATAGTGGCCAAGTGGTAAATACAAACCCAATATCTTCGATCGATTAAAAGAAAGAATTCAACTTAATACCATTGAACATATTGATGTATTTTATTTTAATTTATTTATTGCAATTTATGCTAAATCATATCTGCGCCTCTAAACCACTCGAGTAATGAGCCGCTAGACAATAAATCCTAAACATACAGCATAGTGAATATTCTGTAACGAAGAGAAAGTTAAAAGAAAATTTAAACATTGAATTCATATGAATCTGTGAGAGTGAAATTTATCATAATTATTGAATTACCTGAATCGTTAAAGAAAGAAAAAGGATAGAAAGGATAGTCGTAGTAAATAAGAATATAGAAAAGTTAATTTAAGTTGTGTGCTCTGTGAATTTATTGTAAGAATTTCGAGAGTGTTTAGTTAGATATATGTGTTAATTGTTTAAGTATAATACTTTTCACTAGGCCAAAAAAAGAAAACAAAATAGATAATAATATATAAAAAAGAATAGAACATTATCAATATAACAAAATATAAATATATCTCCTGAAATTCTTAAAGATAAAAAAATAGAAAAAAAGAAATTCCTTTAGAGCTTAAGCGAGGCGACAATATTGTTTAGTATAAACCTGTAAAGTGACAGGACAAAGTTCTAAAACCTCAGGGAGCTCCTTTAGGCGAGAGAAGATAATTTAGTGCGATCTAGAGATTTAATAGATAAGAGTAGTAGCTTGAGCCCTAACAAAAGAAACTTAAAAAAATCTTAAAACAGGGATATATTTATACGAATAGTTATTGTTGTGAAAAGAAATCAGTCGTAAAGAAAAAGTAACGGCCAAATAGATAATTAAAAAAACTGAATAAAATAGGAATTAAGAGTGAATATATATAGATATAAATATAGAGAGTAAATATTGTAAAGGTGTACTTATTTTACTTAATTTCCTTTATAAGTTAATAAATAATAAATATTGTCCTGAATGTAAAGGTTAGCACTCACCATGATGGCTTAATTTATTGAAGGTAATGGCAATGACGACCAGGTAAGTGGAAGTATTCGGTCGTGTGGGTATAGGGTCGTAGATGTAAAAGAACTGAGGATTTCTACGACAAGGTTGGGAGGGCTAACACTGAGACCAACATTACTCTCAAATTTCGTAAGTGGTGTTTTCTTTTTTTGTTTGTATTAAGTAGAACTCATAGAATTTCAAGTTTTGTGCTATGGTTAATATCCTGACAATAGGGTTGGAACCTGCTGGGAGTCCTGAGCTAGCCAGAGAACCGTCAGGCCCAACTTGACCGTAACATAAATGGCGCACAAACGGAATGTAACAATTCGATATATTACTGCTCGATCCATGAGACAGTATCTAAAGAGTTGATAAGAGTTGTAATAATAGCAACACATGTAGAAATAATCCACTAGAGTAAAAAAGACAATATACCAAGTAGAAATCCCATACGCTAAAGTTATTCGTAGTAGCCTCTGAAAAGAAAAAGAGGAACAGAGATGTACTAGGGAATTTAGTAAATGAGTTTCGAATAAAAAACTTCCCCGAACAGATTTACGGTAGCTTGACAGCATTGCGTGCTGTTTTTAATTGTATTGTGTCTGTTTTTATTTAATATCCATGTTTTCATACAAATTTCTTGTTCTACTGTATGTTGATGATAATGTTCGATGTTAAACAGCCTCTCCTAGAGTATCTTTCAAGGGGAATGTTGTGTTTAGCTTCAACGTAGTCCATCGTAATCTCATTCTGTAATTATTCTTTTGTGTAATGATGTACGATGTACCGTCAACAGTTACAGTAGGCTATATACAGACATATGTTTTAATTTGATTGTCACCAACTTGCGAAACATATGAATAGTGAACCGCAACGACCTCCACGTCCAGTCATCATTGCCATACTAAAAAAAAGAGAAATATATATATTTAGATTAATAAACAAAAATTGAAACAATTTAGGTATATTTTAAGAAAATTATTTAAATATAAATTAAATTTTCGTTTATTTTAGCATATGTTATATATAGATTTGTTTAGTTATATTACTGTTCTATTTATTATATTTGTTTTAAAAGCTTTAGATTATTTTTATTATATTATATTTATTTTAAAAATTTTTATTTAGGTATATTAATATTTCGTATTATTAATTATTTTAATTTTTAATAATTTCTTCTATTTACGTATTTTTTTTATATTCAAAATTTTATGTTATTTAACCAAATTACGCCATATACTATATATTTTTCTATATTTTTTTTTGCATATTCATTCTGGTTTAACGTTTTCTTTTTATAATAATTATTACTTTGGAATCTTCTCATTGAGAGAGTATGAATATTGAAACCCGTTCCCAGGCAAATAATAGGAAGAGAAATAGACAGCCAAATTTCGGACTTCTTTTCTCCAAAGTTAGGAGAAAAGAAGTCCCAAGTAGTAGAATGGTTAACCAACAAAATTCAAATGGAAATCAAATAATTGATATGTCCCATACCATAACCGCAGGGACACAGAGTCAAAGTATTAACAATATTAGTACTAGTGTGGCAGGGAATATTAACCCAGATGAAAACATCACATCGGAAGTAAGGGATTTAGTGGCAGATGAAGCAATGATAGTGCAAAGATCACTCGAGGATAAAGTTAGGCAAATGGTCCAGGATGAAATGGCCGGCATTCGGAAAAGCCTAGAAGTTTTGACAAAGTCGGTAGGCGATCTTTCAAAGATCACATCGCAGAACCAACAGGCACTAATGGCCATTCCGAACTCCTCTAATCCGTCGACTAGTGGCAATTCATCTGAGATCAATGATAGATTGAACAGTAGATTAGTAACTGACCAAAGCTCCGATAGTAATACCTTAAATGGTGAAAATGTAGCATTACCATATCAAAGACAACAAGTGTCAGGACCAAGTGTTCAAGGTATTGAACAGGCTCGCATTAGGGTTGATAAGTTAGGAGTGGTATTCAATGGTAACCCGGTTCAATTAAGCATCGACGATTTTATATTCCGGCTTGAACATCTACAAGCCCATTACCAAATACCGTGGGCAGAAGTCTTAAGAGATTTTCATCTTTTAGTAACCGGGGCAGCCAGAGAATGGTACTGGCTTTTCTTGCGCACTCATGGAGTTGTAGATTGGCCAGGGCTCCGACATGCGTTGATAGGGCAATATCAAACAACGCGCTCTAATTTCGAGATTATGAGGGATTTGGTGGAACGAAAGCAACAGAGCGGTGAAACAGTGTATAGTTATTTCCACGCTATGTCTCAAATTAGGTCCAAGCTTATACAACCCATACCGGAATACGATCTCATAAAAATAATAAAGAGAAATATAAAAGAAAGTATAGGCAGAATAGTGTACCCAATCCCGGTCTCTTCGGTCGAACAACTAAGAGTAGAATGTAATGAAGCTGAGAGGAATTTCCCGAGAAGAGATGTTAGGAATATACAACCCGTATCCCGTCCAGTTAGGTATGTAAACGAGGTAGATCTTGGAGACGAAATCTCCGACATTGAAAGCGCAAATGCTTACAATTCCAGCAGACGACCTGTGGTTTCCTAGATTGATTGTAGCAATTGATAGCCGCAATTGCTACAATCAATCTAGGAAACCACAGGTCGTCTGCTGGAATTGTAAGCAAATAGGACATGTCTTTATGGAATGTACTTCCCCGGAGAGAACACTATTTTGCTATAAATGCGGTCGCCCAAATGTGATTACACCGAGATGTCCCAATTGTCAATCGGGAAACCAGCCACGGAGCTTGGGAGCGAAGGGAGACCCACGCTCCTCCGAAAATCTTCCTTCACAACAGATTTAGAAACCCATAGTCCGACAATAAATTCCAGAAACAAAGGCTCATTAGTTAAATATTAACCCCAGATAAGACATTATTTACCAATAGACCTAAGACAGAAAAACTACGATGAAGTAAGGGCTAATATATTCGGTTCCCATAATAATACACGAAAAGTTTCTAATCGAATTCGAAAGGTGCGAGAGAAATTTGCGGAACGAAAAAGAATGAGGCGGTTAATGATTGATTCAATTTATAGGGCAAGTAGAGAGAATTCCGACAGTAGAATCTTTAAAGAAGTATCCATAGAAGGGAAGATAGTTTATGGTCTGTTAGATACGGGGGCTTCAGTAAGCATTTTGGGGAATGGATGCAGAGAACTAATACAAGAGTTAGACCTTGAAATTATGCCCATATTGTCCAATGTGAAAACAGCCAGTGGAACTATCATCGCATACTAGGCAGAGTAAATGTATCCATTAAGTACAAAGATCAGGAGAATAATATACTTCTGTATCTTTGCCCCGACTTGGAACAATCCTTGTACTTAGGGATAGATTTTTGGAGGTTATTTAAACTGGCCCCAGATGTGATTGGAATTGAGGAACTAAATATAGAAATAGTGAAGAAAGATTTTATTTCAGAAGATCGCGAATACAAATTGAAACCACATGTATTAAATGATGAGCAGAAAAAGGTATTGGAAAGTGTTATTAGTGAATTTGATACATATGAAGAGAAGGGATTGGGAATGACCAAACTAGAGAAACACACAATAAAGCTAGTAGAGGGTGCAGAGCCTGTTAAGGATCGGTATTACCCCATTTCTCCAGCAGTACAGGAAATAACCTATCAGGAAATAGACAACATACTTAAGTTGAATGTTATCGAATTAAGAGAAAGCCCATGGTCAAATAGAACCACTGTAGTCCGGAAACCTGGAAAAAATAGGTTCTGCTTAGATGCTCGAAAACTAAATAAGTTAACAGTAAAGGATGCATACCCCCTTCAAAACATCGATGGTATCTTGAGTAGGATCGATGAAACGCACTTTATCAGTAGTGTAGATCTCAAATATGCCTTCTGGCAGATTGAGCTAGAGGAAGATAGTAAGGCTTATACTGCTTTCACAGTGGCGAGCAGACCATTATACCAATTTAGAGTAATGCCATTCGGGCTATGCAATGCCGCGCAAAGACTCTGTCGCCTTATGGATAAGGTAATTCCAAATCGGCTGAGGGATAACGTATTCATATATTTAGATGATCTGTTGGTAATTTCTAGCACGTTTGAGGAGCGTATGAAACTATTGGGCGAGGTAGCACAATGTCTTAGAAATGCCAATTTAACAATTGGCTTGAAAATGTCTCAATTCTGTTTTCAAGAACTGAGATATCTAGGGTTCATTATTGGAGGTGGTACATTGAAGACGGACCCAGACAAAGTGCAGGCTATACGCGATATTAGACTACCAAAAAACATTAGAGAAGTTAGGAGTGTTCTGGGTACTGCGGGGTGGTACCGCCGGTTTATAAAAGATTTTGCAACGATATCAGCCCCTTTGACAGATACATTAAAGAAAAGTGTCAAGTTTAAAATGACACCTGAAGCCATACATGCTTTCGATGAGCTTAAGAAAGCATTAACATCTGCACCAGTTTTGCGACACGCCGATTTTAAAAAGCACTTTTATATCCAATGTGATGCATCAGACTATGGCATTGGAGCAGTTTTGTACCAACTAAATGAAAAGCAAGAGGAACACCCAATTGCCTTCTACTCTCAAAAGTTGAATTCAAGCCAAAGGAATTACACCGTCACTGAGAAGGAATGCCTGGCAGCAGTGATGGCTGTACGGAAATTTCGCCCCTATGTAGAGATGATGCCCTTCACAATAATTACCGATCATGCCAGTCTTAAATGGCTTATGACCCTCAAAGGCTTAACAGGGAGGCTCGCCCGATGGTCTTTACAATTGCAAGCCTTTGATTTTCAGATTGAACATCGGAAAGGTTCCGAAAATATAGTTGCTGACATGTTATCACGCATACCAAAGTTGGAAGGTATAGAAGTTAAAGATGTACTAGATTTCGAAACCATTGAATTCGAATGTGATGAATATTTAGAACTCATAAAACAGATAAACGACAATTTAAATAAATTGCCAGATTTGAAAGTAGTTGATGGCAAAGTATATAAGAGAACAACTTGCGAGAAGAATAGTGAAGAACAATTCCAATGGAAGTTGTGGATTCCACCAAATTTAACTCATAGTATAATAGAAAAGTTACATTCGACTAATACATCGGCTCACGGTGGAATCGCTAAAACGCTTGAAAGGGTGAAAAGAATGTTTTATTGGCCAAGAATGAATATTCAAATCAAGGAGTTTGTGAGAAAGTGTCAGATATGCAAAGAAACAAAACCGGCAAATATCAACCTTATGCCTGAAATAGGACAGGAAGTGAAAACGGAGAGACCTTTCCAAAAGTTATATATTGACTTCCTTAGCAAGTACCCCAGATCTAAAAGTGGCAACTGCTACATATTCATTGTAATGGATCACTTCACAAAGTTCACTTTCTTAAAAGCTATGAGTGAAGCCACAACAACAAATGTCATCAAATTTTTGACAAACGAAATTTTCTACAAGTTCGGAGTGCCCGAAATCATACATAGTGATAATGGTTCACAGTTTGTAGCGAAGAGTTTTCAGGATCTACTGGAAACATTTGGCATAAAGCATATGAAGACGGCCGTGTATTCTCCACAGTCCAACGCTTCGGAAAGAGTAAACCAATCAGTACTAGCTGCCATTAGGGCCTATTTAAAGGAGGATCATAGGGACTGGGACCTATATTTAGCCGAAATCGAATGTGCTCTGAGGAACTCTGTTCACTCAGCTACCGGCTTTACCCCATTTTTTTGCCTTGTTCGGCTTCCACTGACTACAGACTGTCTAGGAGATTATTGTCTATGACTGATCACGAAATTACCAATATGTCTAGTAGTGATAGGTTGGAAATAATCAGGGAAAAGATAAGAAAAAATATGCATGAGGCATTTGAAAAGAGCGCGACTAGGTATAATAAGAGAGCAAGAAATATACATTTTATACCCGGGCAAGAGGTTTTCCGAAGAAATACAGTCCTTAGTGACTTCGGTAAAAATAGAAATGCAAAATTTTGCAGGAAGTTTCTAAAATGCCGTATAGTAAAACCGATTGGAAACAACATGTACGAGTTGGAAGATCTACAAGGAAAGTCAATCGGTATCTATCATGTCAAAGATATAAAAGTTTGAAAACCAAGTTGTAGATCTGTGATACAAACTTTACCCAGTGCAATATTAGGATTAGGAACACATTTATTTTATCTAATAATTTATTTATTTCATTTACATATGTATATGTTGTCCTAATATACCACTGTGTACCTGTTTTTGTATAGATTTAGAACTAACTATGAGCAAACGAAAGCCATTTTTCGAATCTGTGATACAAGCTTTACCCAGTGCAATATTAGGATTAGTAACACATTTATTTTATATAATTATTTATCTATTTTATGTACGTATGTGTTGTCCTAATATTCCACTGTGTCCCTGTTTTTTTTTATAGATTTTGGAACTAGCTGTGATATATCAAACAATTGTAAAAGATTAGGATAAGGGGCGAAACCAAAATAGTGAAAAAACGAAAATGATTGTTATTAAAAAAGGAAAAAGTATATAGATGTTGTCCTAAGATTTTACAAGATTAATGACACGTGATATGTATGTACCGATTATAAAAACAACTAACTCGACTGATGAAATTTTGTGCTGATAAAATTATAATTGAATATTTTGTTTACCAGCTTCCGGGGGAATATGACTCGCGTGTGTATTTATAACGTGCCCGTAACGACTAGAATAGGTAGCTCATCCATCTTATATAGACCTATGTGAGGAAAAAGATTCACAAAGTAAAAGTGGTAAAGACAAATAGTATGAATATACTTCCCGTGCCAATCAAACAGTCCGTCAGATTAGGTTAAATCTAATGTAACTCTTAAAGTTATTGCCCGGCTAAATCGTTGTTGAGACTCTGTTCAGGGTGTGGGAGTTCCCCACGTCGACGTGAGTTGCCATGCACACCGTCCTTGCCTGCTTGGTCATGGTCAAGCCCGGTGTTTTGTTGCGATGGCAACCCTAACGAAAAAAAATCGGCGTGACCCCTACTAAGAAGTCTCGTATTTGTTTTTGTAATGAAGAGCTATAGCGAGCACTTAAGCCATTAAGAATTGACCGGCTATAGTCTTGTGG
>NC_060950.1:49937279-49946549 GCF_022045245.1 Lucilia cuprina | reverse complement strand
TTTGGTACTTTTTCGTTCTTCAAAAGGTACAAAAGGCTTTAAACACATCATGGTGAAGGGTATATAAGATTCGGCACAGCCGAATATAGAACTCTTACTTGTTTTCTTAACAATCGTTTGCTTCAATTTAATTTCGATTTTTATAAATATTTTTGTTTGTGTTTATAACAAAATTGTTTGATTCTCACACAGAAGGAAAATATTTTTTAACAAAGACTAAAGAATTTATGAATTTGAATACTTGATTCTACGAATTTCGTGATAGGTCCTATTTTAGTAAAAAATACTTGAATTTTTGAATTTTTTGCTTAATTTTGAATTTTATTTTTTCTGTGTGGTCAAATACAAATCATGTTTTCTGGTTTAATGGTTACCCATTTGTTTAAGTATTTACTCTTAAAGTGCTTTGATTAAAGGCATATAGTAGTACAACTTCAAAGAATATTTTCTATAAAATTTGATTAAAATATATTAAAATTTATTTTTTTAAGAAGTCTTTGTCGAGTGTTATAAGGGAGATTTTATACAACATAAACCTGAAGGATAGACTTTATATACTAAATATATCATTCCGATCTAAAATTTTATTAATTTGGTAAAAATATTTATTAAAATTACAAAAAAAAATTATTTAAAACATCCGATTTTAAAAATTAAAAGTGGTTTTATTCCAAAAAAGTCTTTTTACTTCATTTAAAAAATTGACATAATTACACTTTCGATTGGGATGTAATCCTGTTATAGTTCTTATAGCAATAATTGCAAAATTTAATGACTTCAGAAGTAATGAATTTGGAATCAAATAAAAAAGAAATAACCTGTGTTAAAATCATTACTTCTGTAGGCTTTTTTCACTTTGCTAGGATGTAGGTTGAATATTATTTATAAGAGAAGGGTTACAAAGGAATAATGCTGGAAAGGTTCGAGATTGTTTACGACAAACTGTTGATGAATGGACATTGACAGTACTAAACTAAAAAGTATTACATTTTCTTAAATACGTTGATCAAAGCAAGTTATACCCATTGGCAATTGAAATAATTTTTTGACAGACATTTCAACTTCGAAAATATGGTCTTTGTAGCATATGTATGTAATCTTTCGCGAATAAATATTAATAAATATTCAATTTTTCCTTCTTATTTTTTATATAAAATACAAGTTCAAGAAATATTAGAAAAAATGAAATCTTTCTATATGCCAAAAATATAAAGTGTAAACGGTCTAAATTTTAAACGAAATCTAGTAGATTTTGTGTATTTGTAAAGGGAGTATTAAACACTTATACCGGCAGGCATGGAACGACTTCATAATTATCTCTATATGTTCCGACAGCTTGGAACCACAAATTCACATAAATCCAGTAAAATTTGTTCCGACAACAAGGAACCTCATGAATGCATGGAACACAACCGCACCAAAGAATGCGAAATAAAATTTTTGGTTTTTGAGTTGGCAACCAAATGCCAATTAATAATCAGATAAGTTAATCTAAAAATAATTTGATTCTGATGTTAATCCCCTTTGAAGTTGTGAAGAATAGTTATACATAGAAATGAAACTTAGAATGACAGTAGCTAAGTCTGCTATCAAAAACATAAGCCGTGAGAATGTGTTAGTTGAAAAATATATAACCCAACAAACACAAACTATATAGTTTAAAAAGTTTAAATATTTTTGTTTGATATTAAATTTCGATATTTAATGAAATAATGATTTTAATTAGTCATTTTTATTAAATTTCAGTTGACCAATGCAAGAAAGATCTTCATTTAAAATTATTCGAAATTTGAAATAAACTCGTTTTGTTTGCTGGACCAATATTGATACTTAAAAATATAAAAACAATTGAGGATTTAACAATTTGGAAGCGGTATATGCTATACAAGAATATGCTCTTTATAAAATTCGACTCAAAAAAAATTTTATATATACGAAAGTGTTACTATAAAATTTATAGTAAATGTAATGCTTAATTTAACAATTTATAGTATAAATTGTTAAATTAAGCATTACATTTATCAGTTATACTATGTTCGCACAAAAACACAACATTATAAATTATCGTATTTTTTGCTTGTGAGAGAAAGAGAAAGAAATATTGTTTAATACCAATCGTGTAAACGCGAAAAATATAAATCAAACGACTTTTATTCTCTTTTTTGTCATACGGATGGAATTTCATTTTACTTTTTCGTTAGACTTGTCGTACGTAAGGTGTGATCGTGTGAAGTGCCCTTATGTAACATATTGCAACTTACTCGCAATGTGGTAGGATAAGATGTATTCGGATACATTATGTACTTTCATATTTTTGTTATTTTATGTAAAAACATGCACATGTGTTTTAGTACAATATTACCATGATGTAATAAGTAAGGTCTGAGCGTTTTGGCAACAAACACGATAATTTTTTGTTGTCTAGAGTTGGGGTTTGTCAAAATTAAATTTCTAAAACTGAAAAATTAAAAGAAATAGTCGTTATATTTAGCTTGTATCTGCAGCAGGACAATATTTTATTACTTCTTCATCTAAATTTTCTTATTTGAAATTTTTTTATAAAGGTATTTTCAGACTACAATACTGAGTATTAATACTTGTCAAAAAATCATGTAGTATAATACAATTTCGTAGTCTAAATACAATTTGATTGATTATGACAAAAAATACTTCTGATTCTTATGACATACCGACCGTATTTTTAAGTTTTTGAAAATTTTTAAAAATTACGGATTTTTTATATGTATCAAAGTTGTATTTAAAATAAAGAAACTTTAGAAACAATTTCCTTGTGATAAAAATAAACAGAAAAATAAAATAAATTGAAAATAAACGAAAACACTAGGAACATCATTGAATTTATAAAGGTAAGAATTGATAAAATGTATGTCTAAAATATTTATGTATTTTTCTTACAGATTTTTTGTTGCTTTAAAAACACAAATATATTTTTTTATTTTGACACAACCCAAGCACTTTTTAAATAAACAAATAAAAATCAGCTGCCTTAAGGATTTCAATTGACATAGTGCATCCTGAATATTAAGGTACGTTCACACCTATCAAATATTTGACGTTTTTTGTCAAATATTTGTTTGCTGTAATGTGAACACAAAATATTTTTGAAGAGCATGCAAAATATCAGCTGTTTTTCGTGAAACATTTTTATTTTTCAACCTACAAATATTTTCTTAGTGTGAACAAAATGTGAACACCAAACATGAAACATTTTTGTTAAACGTTAAAGAAACTATTTAATAATATTTTTTACGATTTCATATAAATTTCTGCCTAAAAACAAAAAGTTAAATACATTTTTATTTCATAATGTGCTTAGAATGAGTATTTCTATTTTGACGTTTTGTTTGAAGAAACAAAGCCAAACACAATTCAATACAAATAGTAAAAGTTTGTTTGCCCAAATAATTTTGAAAGCAATTGAAGAATAAAACAGTAAAAAAACAAGATTTTGTTTGCAGGCAAGGAGGAACATAACAATAAGAACAGCTAATGCGCAACCAAACCAAAAGCCAAAAATATATGTGTTTATATTTACTAAAAAGCTATATCATTAAATAATAAATTCTATATATTCTAAAATTTTATTTAATATTGTTTTTCATCAAAATTTTACCACAAAAAAATACAAATTACATTTCAATACCTTGTGCAAGTGGAAAAGAGATAGATAGACTTGCTTAAGGTATTGAAATGTAATTGTGCAAGTGGAAAAGAGATAGATAGACTTGCAAAATGTATGGAAATTACATTTCAATACCTTGTGCAAGTGGAAAAGAGATAGATAGACTTGCACAATGTATTGAAATTACATTTCAATACCTTGTGCAAGTGGAAAGGAGATAGATGGTGGATCTTTACTGTCATGTTGTTGATATTTAGTATAGTCAATGTAGCGAAAAACCTTGGTCGTTTGGAACGGTTTATAGCAATTTCAAAAAAATCGCTGTAAGCCCGGAAATAACTAAATCATAAATAATTTTCATTAAATTACATATCTATAAATTGAAAATTATAGAGAATTGTTTATTATTAATATATTTTTATATCCATTAATATAATAAATAATTGTTTAAATAAATTGAGTAATAAATTAATTAAATTATTTTTTCAATTAATTACTAAACTATAGTCTAGATTATAACCTATAGACTAGACTATAAACAATAATATAAACTACAGTATATACAAGACTATAGACTAAACTATAGCTTGACTATAGACTAGACCAGCGGTTCCCCCGGTTTTTATTTCGCGGACCCCTTGATGAATTTATTTAAATTAGGGACCACCATACATATTTTGATATCTTATTGTTCTAAATATGTAATTGTTCGTCCGAAAATTGTCATAGTCCATAAATCCCAAGGTCAAACAGATGTAGATATGTCTTTTCTATAAAATATTCCCGTACATTGAGAATAATTAATATTTCAGAGAAGTTTCAATTGCCTGTTTTTGAAGATAGAATGACTTCATTGTTAACATGATGTTTAATTTTATCATCGTGAGATCTTTCACGTTCACTTTTCTTTAAGGTAACGAAAAGGTTTCTTCATTAAATATCGTCGACATGTGATTAAAGAGTCACGTTGCAAATTTTTTTTACGATTGCAGACGGGTAATCTGAGTATGTTAGCTAATTTTTCGGGAAAATAATATAAGAAAGTTGAACTTCTTCGATATTGTTGCGGAATGCGTTTATCCGCATAATATATGACTTGAACTCTTTGCGAAAGTACTGTGAATTTTACTGCATGGTTTTGACTATTTATGGATTTTCTGATGTTAATTTAATAATATTGGTCAACAAAATCAAGTTAAAATCTGTGTATCACGTCGGAATGGAATATTTATATTTAAAATTACCTGGATTAACGTATTGAAGACGAATAAAGAGTCACCTCTGTTTCGGAAATATATTATTTTAGAATTGTAAACAAGAACACTTTTGCTTACAATTTGACAAACTTAAATCTGCGATTAGCTTGTACTGAATTATGAAATGTGGCCTAACTTCATACTCCGAGATAACAGTATCTCTTATTTAATTGTAATTTGGGAACCGTTGGACTAGACTGCAAACTAGACTATAGATGCATATATTATGTAGTATAAATATATATAGTATGTTGTTACCAACCAATACATAACAAAACAAACAACAAAAATAATAATTATCATTAATTTATGCAATTGCTTGAATTTCAATTAAATGTCACAACTTTGTCTCAGATTTATATTTTATAAAAAATAAAAGAAAACCAGTCATATAAGCGACTATTCACATTTTTGTATGAGGTGATAACACTCTTTTTCAGAAAATAAACAAAGAACAGCTGTCATTGACGCTGTTTGATCTTACATTTGGTTTGCAAGATCAAATAATTATTTTACCAAAATGACGTTAATTATTTGACTTATGGTGTTCACATTGATGAAACAATGAGAAAATATTTATTTGCCAGCAAATCAATTTGTTTTATGAAAATCATCCGCATTGCTGTTTGTTAACAAAAAATATTTTATGTTCAGTGTTATATATTAATATTATACACTTTTATTATAAAAATTTAATTTTAAACCTAATAAAATTAGTTAAAATTAAAACAAATTGCCAAATTGTTTTTTTCTTGCATGAAAATATACGATATACTGTGGCTGCAAAACATGTGTGTGTTTGAACCAAATTATTTTTGCACTGTTTGATAAAACAATACCATCAAATATTTATTCTAGTCTGAACATGAAATAAATATTACATTTGTTTGACGCAACTTTATAAATATTTTATAACAAATATTTGGACCAAATATTTTACAGGTCTGAACTTAGCTTTATCAATACAACGATTTCTAAATATTGTTTACCCCGTGTCTATATTAGACAAATATTTATTATGCTTAACGTCAAATTGTTATCATGATAAAAATTAACAAGTATATGGCATTTATTAGCATTATAACTCCGTTATGATAGTGTAGCCTAACGCCTTGTGAATATTACACAAATATTTATCATGACACTTGTCTGTACATGCTAATTTTTATCACGATAAAAATTTGATGTTTAGCGTAATAAATATTTTTTTAATATACCCACGTGGATACGGGAACTTTCCTTTTTCGTGGAGTTGTTTTATTTATCGCAATGTATTACACAACTGATCACAATGAAATAAATATATTGTGACGGTCACCTTGTTTTAAGGATCATTACCTGACTAGGAATAGCACCATTCAGTAACACATACCCGCATTGCTTGTTGTTTATCATCGCAACACTGTTTTCAAAAAAAACCGATAAAATGGATTTCGTGATGAACTGTCCGTACTCCATTTATTCTTTCATGGGCGTTTTTAATTTGTATAACAATTCTTGTTTAAATTCTTTATTAAAATTCTAAATTTCACTACAAAGCTTTGAGAAAAGTAGTTTGTTTTGGGTCCCTTCTTTTCCATTTTTTTAGTGCAACACCAAACGTCATGCGTTAACATTCATGATCATGTTAACGAATGACGTTTGGTATATAGGGGTGCCATAGGTAATTCACAGTAACATACACTAAGTTCGCCTAAATAGGGAGAAACTTAGAAAAACCACTATTTTTGAAGCCCGAACAAAAATCAGAGGTAGAATAGGGTAGTCCAACGGTATACAACGGTAAAAGAAAACCAAAACTTCTAGGGTAAGCCTTAATATTGTAGTATAAGTCGAAACATAACCTGAGTTTTCATGACTTAATCGATCTCTGAAGGTCGTTGTAGACATATAAGGTCACCTTTTAAAAAGTGTTCAAAGTCAATATTGTATGTTGTGTACTAGTGTGTATGTCGTTATATGACAGTATATGAGATAAGGAAATCAAAAAAATTCAACATCTTTCAACCAAAAAAATAATTTTACACAAAATTGTTTTTTGAAAAGAAAACAAAATATTACAATTCACATTTGTGTTGTAAACAGTATTTGAATTCATAATCCTTCTTTTAATTCAAAATCTCTTATTTTGAAATTAAGATATATAAATTTATATAAATTAATATTATGTATATTTATTTTATATATAATTTCATTAATTAAAATTCTTAATTTTTGATCTGTTCAATAAAAACAATTTAGTATAATACATAATAAATAATTTTGTTATTGAACAGACTTATACCGTTATAACTTATACTCCTTTTACACATACACGAAATCTTGTACTTATAAGATTTCGAGCCAAATCTAATTGATTTTAACTAGATTTCTCATACAAAACGAAATCTACTTCGTAACCAAGGTATATTAATTTCATAAGGTACTGTCATCGGCGAATTCAGAATACCAAGCGAATTCCTTATATTTTTTATTGTGCCTGCACTTGAAGGCGAATTGGCTATTAGGAAAAATTTTCAAAAACAACTGACAAATAAATCAAAGCTAATTTCTATTAAACAAAAAATGTTTATAAATTTTAAAGTTTGACATTAATTATACACCACAGTGAAAAATGAACATAGTAGCAAAAAACGATCATCTGTTCTGATAACACTACCTTATAATTAATATATCTTACATCGTAACTAGATTTCATTTAAATCTACTCAAAACCTAAAAGTTTTTAGTGATGCAACTTTGTTTTTCCCTAATTCATATAAGGTAGTATTATTCAATCAGCTGATAATTTATTTCTTAATTCGCTGGTTTTCCTAGCTGTCAAAGTTTGTTATTGTTAACATTTTTATATTTAAAAATGTCCTTGAAACGGAGAAAAACTTCGTTAAAATTTTGAATTATTTATGTAAAAAGCAAAGTATAACAAGTAGTCCAACTCTCACATATAGGAAATTACTCTCTCACATCTACGAGTGCCGTGTGAATTCGACTCTCTTGTGAGAAATTAAAACCTGTCAAAACCCTCAAATGTTTAACTTACTTTTTTGGCCACTTTTAAGGATTGTACGCGAAATTACGGTTGTGCACAAAAAATCAGTAATTTTTTTAAATAATTTTATCTCACTTTTCATACAAAAATTTGCTTAATTTTGCTAAACTGGAAAAAAATATTTTTTTTCTAATTATTGACATTTCATTTTTGTTGTTGTTGAATTTTAATTTTCAAACAGAATTTAAAATTGTAACTTTTTTATAAAACTCTGTGTGTTTGGAATACATATACATTTTTGTTACTAACACATATTTAGAGTTATGTACTTTTTCACTAACACATGCCCTTCAAACATTTAAGAGAGAAAACTATTGCACATCACCCCAGACGCCACGTCCGAAACACTTCTGGACGATTGTCAGACGAGAACGCACATTTTACAAAAACAAAATACATTGATGACGAATTTTCGTCTTCTAGAAATATACTTTTAAGTTACTTCCGGATGATAGTTAGAAGAGTGCATCCATTTTGCTTAAACAAAAAACCATGTCTGTTGAATTTTTTTCATCTGGAAGTATACGTTTTAAGCTACGTTCAGACCTGTAAAATATTTGGTCCAAATATTTGTTATAAAATATTTATAAAGTTGCGTCAAACAAATGCAATATTTATTTCATATTCAGACTTGAATAAGTATTTGATGGTATTGTTTTGTCAAACAGTGCAAAAATAATTTGGTTCAAACACACACATGTTTTGCAGCCACAGTATATCGTATATTTTCATGCAAGAAAAAAAACAATTTGGCAATTTGTTTTAATTTTAACTATTTTTATTAGGTTTAAAATTAAATTTTTATAATAAAAGTGTATAATATTAATATATAACACGATTGAAAAAACTTTGTTTGTCGAATTTGAACATAAAATATTTCATGTTAACAAACAGCAATGCGGATGATTTTTATAAAACAAATTGATTTGCTGGCAAATACATATTTTCTCATTGTTTCATCAATGTGAACACCAAAAGTCAAATAATTTATGTCATTTTGGTAAAATAATTATTTGATCTTGCAAACCAAATGTAAGATCAAACAGCGTCAATGACAGCTGTTCTTTGTTTATTTTCTGAAAAAGAGTGTTATCACCTCATACAAAAATGTAAATAGTCGCTTATATGACTGGTTTTATTTTATTTTTTATAAAATATAAATCGAGACAAAGTTGTGACATTTAATTGAAATTCAAGCAATTGCATAAATTAATGATAATTATTATTTTTGTTGTTTGTTATTTATTGGTTGGTAACAATATACTATATATAGTTATACTACATAATATATGCATCTATAGTCTAGTTTGCAGTCTAGTCCA
>NC_060950.1:49935076-49937179 GCF_022045245.1 Lucilia cuprina | reverse complement strand
CCACAAGACTATAGCCGGTCAATTCTTAATGGCTTAAGTGCTCGCTATAGCTCTTCATTACAAAAACAAATACGAGACTTCTTAGTAGGGGTCACGCCGATTTTTTTTTCGTTAGGGTTGCGATCGCAACATGTTACATATTTTATTACATCTTATTATTGTTTAATTTATAGTTTTCGTACAAATGCTTATAATGACTTTTCATTATATTTTTTTAATAAATTTTTGTGTACAACTTTGTTTATGTTTTTTATTTTAATAGTTACATTTAAATTATCAATGAAAATTACTTCATATGGACCTTGGTATGGGGATTCATTCTTTTTTCTATTTCCAACTTTCAGTAGAACTAAATCTCCTATTTTAATATCAATGCTATTAGTTTTGTCCAAGGAATCTAAACTTCTATTTTCTTTTACTTTCCGAAGCAATCTTTTTGCATTTTCCAATGAATGTTTTAATCTAACTTTTACCTCATTTGCGTAATTTTCATAATTATAAACCGTGTCATTATTCATTATCAGTTCACCTGGTAAACTAGGTAATTTTCCAAAAATTAGTTCAAATGGTGAATAATTAGTGTCTATATGTGGAGTTATATTATATGCAAATGAATAATAAGGTATCCACTCACTCCAATTATCATCATTCACGAAAGATAAAAAGTATTCATTTAGAACACGATGATTTCTTTCAACAGTACCTAAGGTTTCATGATGATATGGTGTTGAAAATTTCTGTTCTATTCTTAAAAGTTCACTAATTTCTTTCATCAATTCATTTATAAATTCCGTACCTCTATCAGATTTCAAAATCTTGAATGGTCCATACTTCAGTATAAGATTCTCTGTCATACATTTTGCTATTGACTTGGCTTCTTTTGTTTCCATTGGGGCAGCTATTATGTATTTTGATAATTCACATTGCATAGTTAATATGTATCGATAATTCTCTGAAGGACGTAGAGGTCCAACTGTATCAATAACAATAGTGCTAAAAGACTATTTTGGCGTATCTGTAACTTTCAGTGGTTCCTTAGTGTGTCTTACTTGTTTCTTTCTTTGACAAAGATCACACGTTGATACATATCTTTTTACTAATTTGTACATATTTTTCCAAATGTATTTTTGTTTTAACTTTAATAATGTTTTACGTACTCCGAAATGTCCTCCGCATGGTGTATTGTGATATAATTTTATCAATTCTTGTTTTTGTTAATCATTTATTACTTTCTGAGGCTCGTTGTATAGAAGAATCTTGACGTTTTTTATCTTACTTTCATTTACTTTATTTTTCATATTTTCATGACTTATTATATTGAATATGTTATCACTTCTCTCGAGTGCATAACTCTTGTTATTCAATTTCTCTAGGTTTGATAGAAGTTTCTCCAAAATATTATCTAAATAATATGGATTATCGCTACATCTCACCCGTATTTCTTTTAGACTTTTATTGTCTTCAATTTTTATTTCTTTGTTTAACCTTTTTTCTAATACAAATTTTATTTTTGTTGCGCGTCTTATATCATTTATAGATGTACAATCCCACATTTTGAGTTGATCAGGCCCAATATGAGAAGCATATTTTCTTTCTTTTCTTTTCTCTTTATTCTGCGTCTCTTTATTCTTCATTCCTCTTGTTATCACCAGCGTCTTTTTCACTGTATCATCAATTCTCACAGGTATCATTTCTTTAAGTATATTAGAATCCAAATTTATCCTGGATAGTGCATCTGCATTTGTGTTGTTAATTCCTTTTTTGTATACTATCTTGAAATCGTAGTCAGATAATTCCAAACGAATTCTTGTTAACTTTGAACTAGGATTTTTATGAGTAAATAGTGCGACTAGGGGACGATGGCCAGTCACAACTATAAATTGTCTACCATATAAATAAGGACGAAAAAAATGTATACCCCATTGTATTCCAAGTAATTCCTTTTCTATAACTGCTTTATTTCTTTCGTGTTTACTCAATGAACGACTAGCATAAGATATAGGTTTGTCCTCTCCAATTTCTCCTTGTGACAATACAGCTCCTAATGCAAAATCCGATGCATCCGTTGTCAAGATAAAAGGTTTGTCAAAATTTGGATATTGT